>NC_048304.1:88630397-88870852 GCF_013100865.1 Trachemys scripta elegans | reverse complement strand
CATAAGCTTTCGTGGATGCATCCCACGAAGTGGGCTGTAGTCCACGAAAGCTTATGCTCTAATAAATTTGTTAGTCTCTAAGGTGCCACAAGTACTCCTGTTCTAATCATGACTGTTTGCAGTGTTGTTGTAGCTGTGTTGGTTTGAGGATATTAGAGACACGAAGTGGGTGAGATAATACCTTTTATTAGACTGCTGTTGGAGAAAAAGCTCTGTGTAGCTTAAAAGCTTGTCTCTTTCACCAGCAGAAATTGGTCCAATAAAAGATAATGGAGATATCCCATCTCCTAGAACTGGAAGGGACCTTGAAAGGTCATTGAGTCCAGCCCCCTGCCTTCACTAGCAGGACCAAGTACTGATTTTGCCCCAGATTTCTAAGTGGCCCCCTCAAGGATTGAACTCACAACCCTGGCTTTAGCAGGCCAATGCTCAAACCACTGAGCTATCCCTCCCCCCAATGGGGAGAATGTTACTGATGGAGCATCTACAGATCCTTCTTTCCATGTCACTGTGAAAGAATTTCAGTCTTGCCATGTTAAAATGACAATGTAAATAGAGCTGGTCAAATATTTTTCATCAAAATGTTTTTTGATAGAAAATACCAGTTTTGTAAAATTGAAACATTTCCAAAAGTGTAAATTTCTACAAATGTTCTCACAGATAAAATATTATGAATTGTTCTTTGTTTTGCTTAGGCAAATTTTCCTTTCAGAATCCTAAAAATTCATTTTGGGATCCTGAAATTTCATTTTGAATCTTATTTTTCTTTATTTTTAAATTATTTCATAGCACGATGGTAGTAGTATTACAGACATGTCATAATGTAATGAATATAATTGTTGAAATGTATTTTTATTTTATTTAAAAATCATTAAGGGCAGCTGCTATTTAGTACTGATTGAAACATTTTATCGTCTTTTCTAGATGAAAGTGTTGTATTGTAATGGAACAGTTTAGCAGTTTCAATTTTTCAATCAATACTAAACAGCAGCTGTCCTTAGTGATTAATATCAAAACACAATAAACACATAATATTCCAACAATTATGTCATATGATATCAGCACAAAATCTGCACTACTGACACATGAAAAAATATTAAAATATATATATTTTGTATATAATGCAACAAAATGGAATTTGAATTGAAATTTCAGCATTCTGGAATGAAAATTTTCCTAAATGAAAAACTGTTTCAGAAATTCCATTTTGTGGGGAATTTTGAAAATATTTGTGGTTGGTCCAGATCAGAGTGAAAAGAAATTTCAAAATGTCAAATTCTCCCATGAACCAAAAATTGCAACTGTTGATCAGTTCTAAATGTAAGGCTTTGTCTGCCTAAGAAAATTATACCAGGTGTGAATTAAACTGGTTTTGTCAAACCAATACAAATCCCTGTGCTAATACTGATTTACGTTTTGCTTAATAGAATAAGAATCAATTCAGAGTAAATTGAAATAAACCTACTTTAGATTGGGGGTGGGAAACTGTTCACAAAAACTATTGCACTGGCTTCATTAAATTGGTTTAAAAATCACACCTCAGTCATAGCATGACTCTTAGATTAAAAGCAATCAGCTATGCATTTGCCTTGGGATAGCCTGAGTATTCCTGCTGGTTAAAACAAAATTGAAAGCTTTCTTGCTGTTCAAAGATTTGAGCAAGGCCGCCAACATTCAGCTAAAATAATGAGAAAAAAAACAAACATTTACAATCATTTCAGCCTCGTGAAAGAAAATTAGATATTAAAATATGTACTTTTAATATTTTCTACTGCATAGTTTTATGGAGAGCTAACTATTAACAAGAAAAGATGTTTTGAAGTTACTAAAATTAAATGCTCTGGAAGATGGGACTACTGACTAAGTATAGTAAAGATACCTCCAAGATAATGGCTTTGGTCATCTGATCAATCAGACAAACATTAAAGTTCTATGATGAATCAGCTAAGTGGTCATATCTCATCAGAGGGGAATGTGATAAATCTGCTGTACAAATAAATGTGGTGAATTTGCTAATGGCAAGAGAGGGTTTATTGAGGAAAATCCTTAACATGACTTGCATTAAACGTGAGGCTTTTTGCCTTCACAGAGTAAGCACTGTCATTTTCATGGCTAATTAGCCAAGTTCTACCCATAGCCTGCACTAGCCAGGAGGGGTAGGGGTGTATCAAAGAGGTGGTAAAGATAAAGCTCACCCAGCATATCCAAAACTTCTGCCAGCAATATTATCAACTCCCAAGTGTTCAAAAATCTTGTGTTTGGTTGTAAAATAATGGGATTTTAAAAAATATTTGTATTATTTTTGTGTTTTGGTTATTCAGCCTTTAGCATTTATGGATTTGAGCTTTTCTCCAAAACACTTAGCATGAGAAACTCTTATTTTAATTGTGAAAGTTAAGATTTTCATGTCATCATATGGCTCCAGGAGCAGAGAATTTAAAATATATATTGCAACATTTGTGACAGACTCACAAGAGTTGTCAACCCTGTGTCAGTCAGACTGCGTGAAATGCAGCCAGAAAGTATTGCATGTTTATCTCACTTCTGGTCCAATACTTCATCCACAGACTAGACATGATGTCCTGACTGTAATTGCCTTGATCTGTGCAGTGGAAGGAAAACTTTTCAAAGTTAGAAGTACTTAATTCTGTATGGAGAACATCAACTGGGCTGCTCAGAATGTAGCATTTGCTGACACTACTGCAAAAAAAGGAGTGACCTCCTAGCCTGCACCACGGCTCCAGAATAAGACTATTTAAAATAGAACAAAAACCCATACTGTGATTCAATCTGGAATACATCTTCTGTGCGAGCCACCTGCCTTGGTGCTTTATTTGTCAGAGGCTATCTGTAAAATACTGTGGCCATACAGATGATGCTATGATATTTGTGAGATATGTGGGATGTCACAGATCTGGTCAAACTCCCACTGCTGGACACTTGCCACACTGCTGTAAGGGGTTCCAAATCCTGAATCCCACATACCCTTAGAATTCTTGGGCTGGGCAGAGTGTAGGCACTGTTCTTGATTGATCCCCTAGGCACCCACTCCAGGTGCAAACCTCATGTCTGACACCTCTTTTGGTAAGTGGGCACTGTTTCTCCCATGCTGCTCCAGCACTTTACATATTCTTCAAAATTCCTCTTAAGGTATGAGTCTTCTGGTTTACAGTTTACCTCTTCAGGGGGTATGCAATAGTGAAAGTCAACAAACATACAGCTGGACTTTGCACAGGAGCCTCAACACCAGTACTTTTTACCTGGGTAGCACGTGCAATATGCAGATCAATACAAAATAATAAACAGACCTATGCACATTTTTCCTGTCTCCGTTTCCTTACCACTCTGGAGACAAATAGGTTTATTCCAGTGTAAAGCCAATATAAATGTGATCAGAATCAGGCCTTACATGTCCATTCATTTGGATAAACATTTTTTTTTTCTTGCTGCTCCACCAAACATCTTGCCTTTAACAATGGAATCTCCTGTTTTTGAATAGGTTATCAGTTCATATGCTGATCAAGAATGCCGAAAATGTCTGCATGTCAGACTCCAATTGAATGTTTCTCTTACAATAAACAACAGTGAGACTGTCGCTTGATTTAATAATTGTATGACTCTTACAAAATACTTTATATCTGAATCTGGACCTCTTTTTAATCATATAAGAAATGTAAAATATAAAAACTTTATATAATGCTAACAGAAGCTTAAAGCTCCATATTTCCTACTTCACCGCATCATTCAATATTAGACTTGAAATTTATGGAGAACTGTGTAGTTCTATCTTCCACTGAAGGTGGTCTCTGTGGACGGTGCATTTATTTTCTGTTTGTGAGATTGACTTTGCACCAACGTTTCCCTGAATATACTGGTACAATTTATTTATTGCAGAGATATAAACATGGAAAGTACTGGCAATTGAAAATGAAATATAACAACTGAGTAGCAGGAAGTTATTCTCCCAACTGTCTCTCATCTTAACAAGTGTGTGCCATAAGTCAAATTATATAAATTAAAGATCTTTATGATAAAGTGTATGAGCTATTAATATTGACTGAATAATGCAACATCAGAAGCTATATATTTTTAAATGAACTCAGCCGTCATAAAAGATAGACCTACAGAATGAAGATCTCTCTCTACCCAAAAACCAAGTTAATTATGAATGGTGGCAGCACCAGTTTCCTTAAAATGACAATTAGTACTCTGGGTGAGTGTGTGCATGTGTGAGAGAGAATGGGAGACTGATTTTTGTTTTGTTTTTTTAAATGAAGGCACTTGTCTGCTGGAAATTGAATTAATAAAAACTTTATTTCAAAACAACTGTTCTGTAAAAAAACTTTACAGAACTGTAAAATGCTAATAAATTCTGACTATCACCAAGTTTGGCAACAGTTGGACAGGTTATGTAGACAGTTCCTAGCAGGGACGGCTCAGGCTTCTTTGCCACCCCAAGCGGCGGGGGAAAAAAAAAAAAAAGCACTTTGGTGGTAGCTTGACTGTGCTGCTTCATTCCTCGGCGGCGGGTCCTTCACTCCGAGAGGGACTGAGGGACGCACCGCCGAATTGCCACCGAAGACCCAAACGTGCCACCCCTTCCCATTCGCTGTCCCAAGCCTGCTTCGTTCGCTGGTGCCTGGAGCCAGCCCTGGTTCCTAGCCATATCTTAGTAGGCACCTACCTTGGAGTAGCAAAAAGGGGAGGATGGCGAGCTGCTGTAGTAGAATAGCTAGAGATTCTCTTTGCACAGGGAATCCCCAGATGGTGAAAAGCCAATGTAGCCAGCTATGGTTCCCAGGGACCATTCTAGGGAATATTCTAGGGGTTGGCAGGAGTACTCTGGAATCTGGTAATCCTAGATCAAAGCAACGAAAAAAAGTTTGTTCAATATGAGAACAATTCTGAGAATGACTGCACCGCACCTTAAATGGGGTGGGGGTAGGGGGAGGGATGTGTGGTCTGGCTCATCAGAGAAAGGGGAATAGTGGGGTGGGGGATGGGAGAGATGCTCAGAAGCTGCTGCAAATGTGGGGAGTGAGTCAGCAGGGTGATGCTGACTTATCGCCAGGGACTGGAAGGAATGTGTTGTTGAAAAGGGATAAGCCCAGCAGGAGAAGCCCCTTTTCACCAGAGCAGGTGGAGCAGCACCAATCCTCCCTCCCGATGTGGTGGCAAAATACCAGATCTGCTCAGGACCTGCTATGGGCATTGTGCTAGCTACTCCTTTCTAGGAAGACTGGGAAGGAATTCTTCCCTCACCACCAAATTGGCTGAAATGGAGTTGGGTTTTTTCCCTGCCTTCCCCACAGTAGATTGGGGGTGCTGTTACAGTGAGTAGGGAAGGGAATTAGGCTATGATGTTGAAACTCATCATGTAAGTGTAGGGCAGATGTCCAGTGCAGGTAACCATAAATGATAATGGCTTGGTAAAGGTAAATGGAGATAAAGGACTTAAAAGAAGGCATTTGTTAAAGGAGTGGAATGGGAGAGAGGGGATTCGGGGCTCCTATGACTGGCACAGCAGGCAGCCAACCTCCCTTCCATGTAGCCCATCTTAACTAGGGTTGCCAGGTGTCTGGTTTTCGACCGGAACGCCTGGTCGAAAAAGGACTCTGGCGGCTCCGGTCAGCATGGCTAACTAGGCCATTAAAGGTCTGGTTGGCGGTACTGCAGAGCTAAGGCGGGCTAGTCCCTATCTGTCCTGGCACCGCACTGCACCCTGGAAGTGGCCAGAAGGTCTGGCTCCTAGGCGGGGAGGCCACGGGGCTCCGCGCGCTGCCCCTTCCCAGAGGACTGGCTCTGCACTCCCATTGGCCAGGAATTGTGACCAATGGGACCTGGGGAGATGGTGCCTGAGGGCAAGAGTAGCGCATGGACTGTCCTGGCACCCCTGCCTAGGAGCCGGACCTGATGGCAGCTTCTGGGGTGCAGCCTGGAGCCAGGACAGGCAGGGGGCCTGCCTTAGCCCTGCTGACTGGGAACCGCCTGAGGTAAGCCTGTGCCCCAACCCGAAGCCTGAACCTTCAGCCCCAGCCCTGACCGCCTCCAAACCCAGAGCCCCCCTCCTGCACCCCACCCTCTGCCTCAACCCGCAGCCCCCTCCTGCGCTCCAAATCCCTCAACCCCACCACCCCAGCCAGGAGTGCCCTCCTGCACTCCAAACCCCTCATCCGTGGGCCGACCCCAGAGCTCACATCCCCAGCCCAGAGCCCATACTCCCTCCTGGACCCCAACCCCCTGTCTCAACAGACAGTCCCCTCCCGCACCCCAACCTCCTGCCCCAGACCAGTGAAAGTGAGTGAGGGTGGGGGAGAGCAAGCCACCGAGGGAGGGGGAATGTAGTGATCAGGGAGTGGGGCCTTGGGGAAGGGGCAGGGCTAGGGTGATCGGTTTTGTGCAATTAGAAAGTTGGCAACTCTAACCTTAACTGTTCAGAGGTGGGGGGGGGAAGCAATGGGTTGGCTGGGGGACTTGGATGGAAAAAGAAGGGGGTGGCGGAAACCCACAGATATTGAATGATCATGGAGTTACCTGCACTGTACACTTTTATTTGCCAGGTAATCCCTGACATGTAATAATAAAGTTCTGGTCTGATTAAAACCATATTGAGTGTCTCCTGTCCTCCTTTCAGTATAGCCAGACAAGCTGGCCCTTTGAATCAAAAATCCACTAAAATATCCAGTCTCTGCAAAATAACTGGATCCCAGAGTGCTGGGACATGGAATATTCATGAAAAAAATCTATAGTAACCATTTTCAATAGCAGTTGGTCTCAATCGTTTAATTTTTTTAAGAAATACTCTGCATATGAATGCTTGTTTTTCTAAATTCATAAGGGCCATAATAACCAACATCAGAACTTTCTTGGTCCTATCATCCCCAAACAAATGGCCAAATGGAAAGGGTGAAGCAAATCCTGGAACAATATCACCGGTGGTACATCAGCCACCATGAGGATGATGGGTTTCCACTGTTATCCTATGTGGAGTTTGCACATAATATAGCTCCTTCATGGGACAAAGCCCCTCCCCCACCCCTTTTTTTTGCTGACTATCGGTACCACCCCTGATTCCACCCTGAATTATCTGCAACCTGCCCCAACCTGATAGCTTTGGAATGGGTAAAACTGATTCATTATACCCAGAGAGCTAAATACCAGCCTGGAAGAAGCAAAACAGGATTACAAGTGGTAGGAGGATCAAGGATGACAGAAAGGCCCCAACTTCTCTGTATGCCAGAAAAATATGGCTCTCAGTGAGGCATCTCCATACGGACAGACCAGCCTGTAAACTTGATCACCAATTCTTCAGCCTGAATTGAATCCACCAATCGATCAACCCAATTGCTTTCAAACTCCACCTGCCTCATTCTCTCAGGTATCATGGTATTTCATGTGTCCCTCTAGAAGCCATACGTGTCTAACCCTTTTCCCCACCGGACACAACCACCCTTCTGCAACCCTCTGGTGCAAGTTCAGCACCATAATGAGTATATCATCCACAAAGTCCCTGATTTTAAAAGCAAGTGGGGTAAGCTGTGATGCTTGATTGATTGGGAAGGCTATAAACTGCTGAAATTGTCCATGTACCTGAACTTGTAAAAACCTTTCCTGACAACCATCCTGAAAAGTCCAGCCTATTGCTGCCTTAGGGAGGGGGTGATGTGACGTCCCAGGTCTCAAAACCCAGACAATCACTGCATCTTGGCCACCTCTTGCTGGCTCTGACTCTAGCTTAACTCCTGGGTCAAATCAGGAGTTGACTCTGATGCTGACCCTCAACTCCATTCCCTGTCCTGGATGCCTGTTTTGCCCACAAGACCTGACTCCTAATCTGACTACTAGGCCAGACTGCCTATTTTCCGGTTCCTAACAGTTTTATGGTCTGGTTCTATGAAATTTGACCTCTCTGTGTAATTACAATCACCTCTTCCTTAGTCATTAGGTTTTTATTGGAAAACTGGAGACAAATTGAATTCGGACACATAGTGTTTAGTATGCATCCATGCTGATGACGGATTCTGCTCGATAACGATTCAAAGCAGTGTGGACTGACATGTTCATTTTCATCATCTGAATCAGCTGCCACCAACAGAAGGTTGGCTTTCTTTTTTGGTGGTTCGGGTCCTGTAGTTTCCTCATTGGAGCGTTGCTCTTTTAAGACTTTGAAAGCATGCTCTACACCTAGTCCCTCTCAGATTTTGAAAGGCACTTCAGACTCTTGAACTTGGGTCAAGTGCCATAGCTATCTTCAGAAATCTGATATTGGAACCTTCTTTGCGTTTTGTCAGATCTGCAGTGAAAGTGTTCTTAAATCAAACAACATATGATGGGTTGTCAACCAAGACTACCATTACACAAAATATATCGCAGAATGCAGGCAAAATCATGGAGCAGGAGACATACAATTCTCCTCCAAGGAGTTCAGTCACAAATTTAATTAACTCATTTTTTTTTTTAAAACAATCATCATCAGCATGGAAGCATGTCTTCTGGAATGGTGGTTGAAGTGTGAAGAGGCATATGAACGTTTAGCATATCTGGCATGTAAATACCTTGCAATACCAGCTACAAGAGTGACATGCGAATGCCTGTTCTCACTTTCAGGTGACATTGTAAATAAGAAGTGGGCAGCATTATCTCCGTTAAATACAAACAAACTTGTTTCTCTTAGCGACTGGCTGAACAAAAAGTAGGACTGAGTCAATTTGTAGGCTCTAAAGTTTTACATTGTTTTGTTTTTGAATGCAGTTATGCAACAAAAAAAATCGACATTTTTAAGTTGCACTTTCACAATAAAGAGATTGCATTACAATACTAGTATGAGGTGAATTGAAAAATACTATTTATTTTGTTTGTCATTTTTAAAATGCAATTATTTGTAATCAAAAGTAATATAAAATGAGCACTGTACACTTTGTATTCAGTGCTGTAATTTAAATCAATATATTTGAAAATGTAGAAAAACATCCAAAAATATTTAATAAATTTCAGTTGGTATTTTACTGTTTAACAGTGTGATTAAAACTGATTAATCATGATTAATTTTTTGAGTTAATCATGTGAGTTAACTGCGATTAATTGATAGCCCTAATATATACTTATATATTTTACTATTATTGTTTTCCCCCGTAAACGCCTTAGAAAAATAATTTAAATGATCTGATACATCCTTACGATGTAAGGCACAAGGGAGATGTTTTCTTCATATTTTGTGGTCCTGCAATTTAATCAAACGCTAGTGAGAAATTATTTGTTTTAATATAATTGTTTTTTAAATTAAACTGGATCCAAAATTCATCAGTGGCAATGTTCTGCGGCTTTTAAAAAAGTTTACTTTACAAAAAGAAATCAACTGAAGCCTACAAGGGTGCTTTTGAATTTGCATTATTTGCCTGTTCTCGCACTCCAGTGCGATTTGTCATCTGTGCAATGCATGCCTTTTCTTTACCCATTTATTATATTTTTTATGAAAATGACTATGGCTTTGGGCTACTGGTTACATACTGTTCTCAAGAAGCCTCTGTTAAATGTTGAGTACTATTGTGTATTATAAATTTGCTAATATGAGTATGTACAAAACATAAATACAATAAAACAATGTAAAAACATAACCATAAACCCATAAAAAGTAATGAGGTATTAAGACTCCAAATGTTGGAGCATTTAACCAATTCCCTTTCTGCAGGAGTCAATGCAACTAGAGCATAATAAGGAAGCTCAATCTTTATAACAATTTCTGTGATAATAAAAATACTAATTACTTATTACTATTACTATTATTATTGTAGTGAAAGTGGTACTCACTGCTATATTTAAGGTTGCATAAGTGTTTCCAATCTAACCCTGTTGTCTGTTGCTTTTAATTTTCAGAACCTTTCCAGTATAGGGATAATATCTTCCATGTTTTGACCATGTCTGCGTCAAGGCCTTTTTTTGTTTGTTTTCTTCATTTGATCAAAACCTATTTAGTCATTTTTGACAAAAAGTCTGAGGGAAAATGCACTCTACATTAGAATTTGGAAGCGGGGGGCTGTACACACACACATGCAGCATGCAACTTTCACATCCTCTCTCCCCTCAAAATCCCTCTTGCCCCACAGCTGCCTCTCATCAATTGCATCTGGTGACCAAGGGTCTCCATACTACAGATCTGCTAAGGTATACAGAGGGTGAAGCTCTAGTTCCTTGCTCCTTAGAACATCTGCTGCTATGTCTGCCCTACAAAAGGTATAAGGTCCCTAAAGCAGAGGATCTTCCTTAGTAGGTTTTAAGGGCTCAGAATCCAGGCCATGCCACAACTGCTAGGATTAGCAGGAGACATCTACTCTTCTGATCCTGGCCCCTTATGTTGCTCTGCTAGGAGCAGCATAGGGAAGTAGGATGGAAAATGCCCCGATGTAGCAGCTAAATAGGGCTGTTATAAGCAGCTCTGTGCTGGTGCTCCTCCTAGCCATTGGCATGCAAAGTGTGTTGGCTGTAGGGCAGAAGGAAGCTCTGGAGCTGCTCTAACTTACACGGGGAAGTGTTTCAGCCACCACAGACACCCAAAATCAAGAAGGCCTGAATATGGTCTGAAGCCACCTTTGCTCTTTTGTGTTGCACTTTCTGTACACTCTCTCTCTCAGGGACACAGAATTTAACCCAGAGATTTTAAAAATTGTAGCATGTAACATTCAAAATTGACTGACTTCAGTAAAGTTACACCAGAAGTGGATTTGGACATGGAGACCATCTTGTAGTGTATTACTTGGATGTCAGCCAAACTCCATGAGCATTTTCTGGCAAATGAAGGCCACCTAAATTTGCAGCGAAGTTAACTGCATAGTTAACTTCCTCTTCCTCTGCGCTGTGCCTAAGTCAGGCTATGCTGTACAATGTATGCCCCCAATGCAGCAAAGTGCTTAAACATGTATTTAACTATAAGCATGTCCTTTGGTCCATCCCCATTCTACAAAGCACTTAAGCATGTGCTCAACTTTGACTTCTATAGGATTCAAGTATATGCTTAAAGTTGAGTATATGCTTGAGTGCTTTGCTGAATTGGGGACCAAAGGCATAAGGGGATTTTAGGTGAAAACATTAGGGGAGTTTACTTGGGGCAGAGCAGCAGAGAGCTTTGAAGACAAGGACAAGGTACTGTAACTTTTTTCATGTAAAGTGATTGAGAGAAAAGGTAGAAGGAAGGAGAAAAGGAGGGAGAAGAGGAGGAAGGACAAATCAAGAAACCCAATTCCCACATATCTTTCCACAAAACTTCTGGCCATTTTATTCTGATTTAGCTGCAGTTTCAATGACAGAGTTTGCCTCTGCCACCTCTACCTCAGTGTCTGGGCTCCCTTCAAATTCCCTAACTAGAACCCCCAAATTTCCAAATACAGACAGTGTTTTGGGTTGCCTCAGTGTTTGAGTGTCCATTTTGAAATACATAGGACTTGTTTTTCAGAAGTGCTGAGCACCCATAACTCCAAATGTTATTAATGAGTGTTGTAGGTACTCAACACCTCTGACATTCTCATGCTGGGCACTCAAAAAATGAAGGCACCCAAATGAATGGCTACTTTTGAAAATTTGAGCCCAGATTTATCATTGTTGGTACATGTCCTTCAGACTTATATAACCACTTGCTGTCATGGTTACTTGCATTCCATATCTTGCTAGCTGCTTACATCCAGCGTGCTGAGCAGGTAAAAGTATGAGCCAATATTGTTTGTCCTAATAAGAATCTAATTCAATAAAATATCAATTTGACTGCCATCCTTTGCAAGCCCCGCAAATCAGATTCTATCTGAAAGTAAGGCATTAATGTACATCAGTACATGTACGTCTGACATTTACAAACAACGAATAGTGTCTGGCTGCAAGAACCTTGTCCTTAATTCACAGGACAATTTAAAAAAAATGGACTGCAAAAAAATAAACTTCATAATTAGCGTGCTTTTCTCATGATGTACTGTCAGTTAGCAGCATTCTTCAGGCTGCAGAAAATTTACTGGTGTTCCTTTGATGGAACACTGGTACTTTTTTAAGGTCTGTACCACATACAAGTTCTACCTAATGTGAATGGTATTTTTGGCAGCACTAAAACAATTAAATGTATGTAGTTGGCTCTCCCTCCAGACCCCCTATTTCTTGTGACTCAGGTCTTATCCTTTTCAGCCAGAGAGATCATTAATTTTTCTAAGTATTAACCAGCCACATAAAATCTTTTTATAGCTGGTTTCGCCCACGTGAAATCTATGAGATGACCAAAGACCTTGATATTATTCTGATGTAACTATTCAGCATAACATCTATATGCCTTGCTCTCATGAGCCTTGTAAAAGGTATTTTACAGTCAATTTTGTTGCCAGATAAATCAAGATATAACATCCTAAACCCTCCAAAGCTTGATGCATTTTTTTCCTGGGGCAATCTTGGTACCAAAAGACATACTATGTGACAAACATCCAAAACATATGACATCTAGCTCCGTTTTTGAACATCAAGTCTACCATGCATTCCAGTTTACCTTAAACCTTAAAATGTTATTCTTAGATTGTTTTCAATTTCTTACATTATGTTCTCTTTAAAATGACTTTATTTAAAAATAAAATAAAATACATGTAGTGCTGGAATCTCAACAATTATGCATGGCAATTTCATCAGTCTCTAAAGAGTAAATATTCTGAGAAGAGATAGATGGCCATATGTCTTCTTTTTTTTTTCCTGGCACACACACTAATCTTTGTTGGAGCCACTTGAATTTGGGACAACAAATATCCCAGAGCAGTAGTCACTTTCTTCATCTATATATGATATTGTTCTTTATTTTTTACATTCTATTAAGTACATCTTTCACTGGAATTTACCAATGGGATACTAATCACTCTGGGAGCTGTCAGTTCAATGGTTTACCATACAGTTACAGCTTCATTTTATCCCTAGTGTAACTCTGGAACTCTCTTTAGTTTGTATCTCACTCTTGGTCTCAATTAGAGAGTTCTTCAAAACCCCTGCAACTAATCCAAAGACTATTATGGTAGAAGGATTAAAAGTTGTACTGAAACCTTTTGTAACACAATGCACATATGGTCCTTAGGTGCTTTTTCACTTTTTCTCAGCAGCATATGGAAATATTCCCCTTAATTCATGTGCCTTTTTTTTTTTAAAGCAAACTATACTCAAATTTCTGAACTTGATTTCAGACTGAAATTGAAAGCAAACTTTCACTTCAATTTATACTGATGGCATTTTTAATCTCAGATAGATAGATAATCACTTCTAATCCTGCACAGAGCTCATCTGACAATGCTGACAATCAGCAATGATCAAGGTACATTTGCATTTATTTGGACACTTATGAACCAACAAAAACTTTGTTTACTTGTGATAAAATTTGCTACATAACAATAAGAGAAGTACAAGATTATGTGTGCTCTATAGTAGGATGGGGACTCAACTTTTTCACAAATCCAATACTTAAATCCCCTTCCAAAGAGAAATCTACTCCCACACTGTACTATGAGTTTAGATACATCGGAATATGTCAAATCTAAATTATTATTATTTAATACAATGTCATGGGGTCAGGATGTGAAAATTGGACTTACCATGGAACTCAGGTTCATATCTTAACTACAAAAAGACTGTCATGTTTTGGACTCCATCCTTATTTCTTTTTTGTAAAAGAGGTGCTTGCCTGCTTCACATATAAAGATTTTTATCTTTGTTTTGTTTTTTATTTCATTACTATTTGGCTTTACAATAATATTAAAATGAGGTGTATGGGGGACTAGGGAGGAGTAGTACCTCTTTTGGAGGAACACGTCATGCTCCTTTGGAAGAAGTTAATCCGCTTTGGTCCCCACCTACACCCACCTTTCACCTGTGGCTCCAAGCAGCTGTTTGCATGGGACAGAAGGCACACCCTGGGAAACTGCTTCGACGAGTGGGCCAAACCAGGAAAAGGTAGTTGATGGATCTTTTGCCCTCGTCGAGACAGGGAAACTGCCTCTCTCTAGCATGCAAAGACTGTTCTGGTAGATTGGGCAGAGGAATTCAATTTGTGATTTAACAGCCACAAAGGCGGTTCAGCAACTTGCTGGGGGCACGAAGAGCATGACAAGGCATGGAAGTGTCCTCATCACCCACTGCAGCCAAGGAAGTCCCCAACTGTAAAGATTCTTCGTGCCGTAGGAATCTGGCTTTCATGGCCAAGAGAGTGGGGCTGCCCCATGCAATGTCTTTCTCACTTAAAAATTTCCCACACAGGTTCTCGCAACTCTCATCTCAATAACATCTTATCAAATCTCATCATCATCATAATCATATTAATTTAAGTCCTGTGGCGATGGGGGCATGGCAAAGTGACTGGTGGAGATGACCACCGGCAGTCATCGCCACAATCTTGCACATAGGCAGCCTTGGGATCAGTAGCCATTCAGCTCCATCCCTGGGGTAGCGGAGAAGTTCGGCAGCATCCTAGGCGATTAAGCAGCCCTTTTTAGGATAGCACTGCTCACCTTTTTAAGGGAAGGGTCTAGAAAAGACGCCCTAAACATTGCCTGCCCCATAATATCTGGCCAGACAACCGCACCTGGCAGATCATCCTACAGCGGTCAAAAACCAAAGAAGACAAGACACCCTAGGAGCATGGAATGTCTGCACCCTTATAGATGGAGATGATGCATGAAGGCCTGAGAGAAGAACAGCTCCAGAGAACTGGCCCGCTATAATATTAATATTGCAGCACTGAGTGAGACTAGATTGGCCGGAGGTTCCATCAGTGAGCTAGGAGGTAAGTACACTTTCTTTTGGAAAGGAAAAGCAGAGGATGAAGACAGGATCCATGGAGTTGGATTTGCCATAAGAACATCACTCCTGAAACAACTTCCTGACCTCCCTGTTGGCCTGAATGAATGGCTCATGAAACTTCGATTTCCCTTGACTCCTGTACGGCATGTCACTATCACCAGTGCCTATGCACCTACACTGACCAGCACAAAGGAAAGCAAGGAACAGTTCTACAATGACCTGGACTCGATCATCAGATCAACCCCTGCATATGACAAACTCATCCTGCTGAGAGACTTTAATGCCAGAGTTAGTAGGGACCGCAATGACTGGAGAGGTGTGCTAGGATGACGTGGAGTGGGAAAGATGAACAGGAATGGACTCCTCCTCTTGGGTAAATGTGTAGAACACAGTCTGCTCATCACTAACACCATCTTTAGGCAAAATGATAAATATAAAAGGACATAGATGCACCCATGGTTCAAACAATGGCACCCAATTGACTATGTTATCATCCACCAACGAGACATCCGTGATGTCAGAAGTACCAGAGCCATGTGTGGTGCAGAATGCTGGACAGCCCACAGACTGGTAAGAGCAGTGCTGAACCTGCATATCATCCCTTCACAGTGAAAGTGTCCTAAACTTAATAAAACAGCATTCAATATAGCAAAGCTCAAGCACACTATCAGGTGCAGTTTCAGCAGTCACTTGATGACAAGCTTTTTTCATGCCCGCCAATCACTGGCAACCCATCGGAAAAATGGAACCAGTTTAAACATTTGCTCATTGACACAGCTAAATCAGTGCTGGGACCAAAGAAAAGGGTACACCAGGATTGGTTCAAAGAGAACAACGAGGACATCTCCAAACTCTTAAATGACAAACAGAAAGCATTTGTTGAATGTCAGAATGAACTCACTTTCATCTCAAAGAAAGATAGGTTTAAGTACCTACAGAGCAAGGCCCAGTCTGAACTAAGGAGAATGCAAAATGAGTGGGGAGAGAGGAAAGCTGCAGAAGTCCAACGTTATGCAGATACAAACAATGCAAAGATGTTCTTTGACTCTCTCAAAGCAGCCTATGGACCACTGAAATCTGGCACAGCCCCCTTGAAGTCAGCAGATGGCACAACCCTCATCAAAGACCAGGAGGGAATCGTACAGAGATGGGCTGAACACTTCAGTAGTCTACTTAATAGACCATCCACAGTTGATCGGTGTGACCATTTACCTGAGAAACCCATCAAAGAGGATCTTGATCTCCCTCCATCAATTGAGTAAGTTATAAAAGCCTTCAAACAACTGAACTCTGGCAAAACACTGGGAAAGGATGGTATCCCAGCAGAATTGTATGAAAGAGCAGGCCCAAAGGCTATTGAGGTGTTTCACGACATCCTGAGTAGCATTTGGGAGGAAGAAGAAATGCCACAAGACCTCAAAGATGCTATTATTGTATCACTGTTCAAAAACAAAGGCAGCAAAGCTGACTGTGGAAACTACAGAGGCATTGCTCTCCTCTGTACAACAGGCAAAACACTAGCTCGCATTCTACTGAACAGACTCAAACATATCTGAGGAGAATCTGCCAGAAGTGCAGTGTGGTTTCAGACCAGATCGTAGCACTATGGACCTGATCCTTGTTGTAAGGCAGGTCCAGGAAAAATGTTTAGAGCAGAACATGGAACTGTATGCAGTTTTCATCGATTTGTCCAAAGCTTTTGATACAGTCAACAGAGAGGGTCTATAGGCTATTCTACATAAACTGGGCTGCCCAAGAAGATTCATACAAATCATCCATCTGTTCCAGGACCACATGACAGTGCAAGTACTAGCCAGTGGTAACTTTTCTGATACATTTAAATCTCGAATGGAGTGAAGTAAGGCTGCGTATTTGCTCCAATGTTGTTCAACTTGTTCTTTTCTTGTATTCTCAGCCATGCCACAAGGGACTTGAATCAGGGGATACATGTCTGCTACTGAGTCGATGACTCCCTCTTTGATCTTTGAAGACTCAGTGCTAAAACTAAGACATTGGAGAGGCTTCTCATCAGGACACTTTTGCAGATGACTGCGCCTTGATGGTTCATAGACAAGATGTCCTTCAGGTCAACGTTGATAGATTTTCTCAATCATCCCAGCTCTTTGGCCTCACCATCAGTCTCCGGAAGACAGAGGATTTGTTCCAACCAGCACCTCATTCCAATGCCCCAACCCCAGCCGTCTTCATCCAAAGCACACAGTTGAAAAATGTGGATCAGTTCAAGTATTTGGGCAGTACCATCTCAAGTGACGGTTCCCTGGATAAGGAAATCTCCTCCAGAATTAGTAAGTCAGCCCTTGGTTGAATTCGAACAAAATTTCTTGACCGACACAACATCCATCTCTCCACCAAATTGAAGATCTACAGTGCAGTGGTTCTATCATCTCTCCTGTATGGATCTAAGATGTGGACTCTTAATAGACACGACATTAAACAGCTTGAGCAATTTCACATGTGCTCCCTCCACTCAATGAGCATTGCTGGCAGGACAGAGTGACCAATATTAAGGTCCTTGAGAGAGCAAACACAATCAACACTGAGGAAATGTTATTCAGAGCACAACTTAGGAAGACTGGGCATGTCATCAGAATGGAAGACCACCTTCTCCCAAAACAGATCTTGTACGGGAAGCTGAGTCAGAGCAAAAGAAAGAAGGGTCGTCCGTATAAGCACTTCAAAGATAATCTGAACAGCAGTCTCCAGTGGGCTGGCATCAATCCCAAAGACCTTGAGTAAATTGCTCAGAACAGGACTCACTTGCGGTCTCTGACAAGATCCGCATGTGACAAGTTTGAGCGTGATCGACAAAATTATCTCCAAGCTGCACGTGAAAGGTGCCGCAGAGCTGCACAAACATAGATACAGACTTCCCATGCCCTCAGAGTGGCTGACTCTGTGTATCAGGATTCGGACTGTACATATGCAAACGATTGATGAAAATCTGCTTCCATTGTATCTCAAACTGAGCCGGGTAGGTTAGCTCAACTACTTTTGTATGTCTACACTGCATCTGGAATTGTGCTTCCCAAAACAAATGAAGATTCACCTCACCATGCATTAAGTGGTGGAGACCGTAGTCTGGCTTGCTGGAAAAGGTGTGTCCCCCTTTTACTCCTGGGGGAATTCTGCATCACTGTGTGTACACAGAATTCATGTCCCCCACAGATTTCTTTTGCGTCCGTGCAGAAAAATGACTTCTGACAGGGAAGCAAAGGGAAGGCGAAAGAACAGCCACACGCCCCTCCCCGGCAGTGCAAGCAGGTTGGTTTGGGCCCCCAGAGCAGCTTGTAGAGATGTAAATCACCACCTGGAGAGGGTGTGGGAAGTCATGTGTGTGTGTCAGAGAGAGAGAGAGACACACACTGTCCATCTTGCTCGCTACTGCACCACACTTGGAGTGGAGGGGCAGGGCTTCGGGGTGTTTCTGAGGAGGTAGGTGTGGGGCAGGCTCTGTCCCCTCAGTCAGAGCAGACTATAGCAGCCTGCTTGTTTAGTGAATTGTTCCCATTGTCTTCGTGAATTCCCCCAGGAGTAGGGTGACCAGATGTCCCGTTTTTAAAGAGACAGTCCCATTTTTTGGGCCTTTTTCTTATATAGGCGCCTATTACCCCCTACCCCTTGTCCCATTTTTTCACAGTTGCTATTTGGTCACCCTACCTAGGAATACGAAACAGATGTAAAAGGTTTAAGGCTCCTTTACATTGCCTTATAAATTCTTATGGTGCTTTAGTGATTAGAACTGGTCTAAATGTTTGGACTGAAAAAATTCCCTATCAAAATGTGCTCCATGACCTTTCTGGAGATGTTCAGCAGCCGATAAATTGTGAGTTTGATTCCCCAGCCCTCACTTGCTCTTCAGTTTCCTATGATGTAATACTGAGCATATAGCTGTATATATTTGTTGACTAATAACTAAAAAGAAAGGGTCAAACCTAGTTACATTACTATTAGGCAAGGGCATTTAGGGATTTCCTCCAATGCGCCCCACTCCCATTCTTCATCCATTGTATTGTAGTTTAAATAAATGACAAAAATAATTGAAATCAGAATGATTATATTGTGTTATTTTGACAAATAAAATACATAGCATGTTCAAATATTGTATGCAGAATTTGTAATTCTTTGGTGGAGAATTCCCCCAGGAGTACCCTTTAAGGGCTAGAAAGCCCTACAGTGACTTTCTATTGCAGTTGCAGACCAGGTCAGCAATGGGACACTGACCCATTCCCCCCTCCACCTGCCAGGTGACTGGAAGAGAGGGAGGATTATATAAGGCCATACCAGTGCAGGAAATGCTCTCTTAACTGGTCCCAGCAGAGCAGCACCCACACTCCCACCCATGCAAGTGGTGAAATACTGGATTTTATCAAGATCCACTGTGGGCGTTGTGCTTATCCTTTCTACGGGGGCTGGGAAGGAATTTTTCCCTTACTGCCAGATTAGCCAAGGCCAAGTGGGTTTTTTTTCCACCTTCCCCACAGTGGGCTTTGGGGGGCTTAGTTTGGATTAATGTGAAACAGGAGTTAGGCTATGGTGTCACAACTTATTATGTTAGCGTGAGGGCGGATGTCCAGTGCAGGTACACTGCGTGGAAGGGATACGGTAATCAGATAATATGGATTGGTAAAGAATTTAAAGGAGGTATTATTTAAAGGAGCAGAAATGGGGGTGGGATCTGTGGCTCCTATGACGATACAGCAGGGAACCAAGCTCTGCTTCACCTGTCATTCAAGGAGAGGCAGATGGTGAGGTCCCAGCAGCAGGGGATCAGGATAAGTAATGAGGAAGGCTGATAGAAGCCCTCCAGGTGCATATTGAAATGATTATGAATTACCTGCACTGTACACTTTTATCTGCCATTTACTCCCAGATTTTTAAGAACAACATTGCAGCCTAATCAAACCACATCCATTGTCTCCAACATAGCCAGACAAATGTTCTAGCTCTGCTTGAGCCGGAATGCTAAAAATAGCAGGGTAGCCATAGGTAGCAAAGGTGGCAGCTCGGACTAGCTGCCTGAGTACAAACCTACCTGGACCCCCTGGAAACATACTGGGGGGGGGGGGGCGGGGAAGCTAGCCAGACCAACTGCCTTTGCTACCCACCGCTACACTGTTATTTTTAGCACACTAGATTGAGCAGACATAGTGCTTTTGTCTACCTACTCTGGGAAGCACACTTCAGCTGCAGCCTAGAAATACTCCTTGAGCAAGTTTGCAGTCTGTCAGTTTGACATCTTTCTTATACCATGTAGAATCATAATGAAAGAAACTGCCTTTTCACCTGTCTCTTGGCATCTGTGATTAAATTTTCACAAAACTCTTTCAAAAATAACATTTCAATGGAGTATAAAATGAGTATCCAATTCTCTTTTGACGACTCATTCTCTTTCATCTGGTCTTCTGACAAGTGTAAAATGCCCAATACATGTCGGCCTTATCTCCCACACTGTATGAAGGCATTCCTATGTTTGATCACATCATAAAGGTAACTAAAACCTGCCAAGGCTATAAATGCATTCAAAACTTTCATCTCGTTACTAACATTAGCACTGATCTGGGGTTGTGGAGGGAGCATAGAAATAAAAGTATGATTTTGACCTAACTGTTCTCTCTAGTATCAAATGAGTTACAATAATCATACAAAACAAACATAAAAGGACATTAATATACTGAAGACAAATCTTTAATTTAAAAAAATATATTTGGAGATTAATTTTGCAGTATCCACTCAGTTCTAACAATACCAAAATTATAGAAAGAGAAGACAAATAGCAAGTCGGAGTCAAGTGTCAGGTTCATTTACTGTTATTTTTCTCTTTACTAATTAGATTTTTAAAAGCAAAGTTAAATTTGACAGATTTTATAATTCTCATAACCCTCCTTTAGACACAAGATGTTAACAAAATCTTTAAAAATGACAAAGGTGTGCAACAATTTGAGCAACATGGGACAGTAAGTCAATCCAAAGAAATATTTGAAGGCATAAAACTAGTATAAATCACTTCTTTAGCTTAAATTGTGTTTATTAAATGGAGATCCTGTTCACTAAAATATATGACACAAATATCATTACTTATTCTTTTCTGGAGTATTACTACTTGTATTTCAGTGATATGAAACTTACTGATCTGTAATAATTATAACTTCAAGATAATGATATTAGATCCACACTCCTTGATTTGTGTTCTAAAATGTGACTGACTGAGATCATGTGAAGATTTTAGAATTCTGGGAAGATGCACATTCACCTGAGCTGAAGGTGTAGCATGCCACAGTTCCCAACTATCAGTTCTTTTTGGATCACAAAAAGCTAGGAAGAAAAAGACAAAGCCAACTCTCACAGATGAGGAAAGGCAGTTGAGTGATTTCTTAAAACTGTTACCATCAAAGAACAATAATTCCAGGTAAGTAATTTTCATCTCCAAAAATCAGTGATTTATAATGGAGCTGCAATCCTGGAGACTGAAAATGTCAAAGGAAGTCTTCCTGATGGAATAAATTTCAATAACAAATAAAAATCATATTGAACTCACACCTGAACTCACAAATTTTACAATATATCCTGACCAACTAACTTCTTGTTTGTAAGAAGAAAAAAAGTTACATTGTTTACATAAGTAATGAACAAACAAATATATGGTACAGCACACATTGAACCTTTTCATCCAAAGTGGAAGAAAATTCTTCATCCTTTTATGCAGTATTCCCCTACCTGATTACTTTAATCCTAGAGAACAGTTAGTTT
This sequence comes from Trachemys scripta elegans, assembly GCF_013100865.1. NCBI lineage: Eukaryota > Metazoa > Chordata > Testudines > Emydidae > Trachemys > Trachemys scripta. Next base: position 88,849,288 of record NC_048304.1, on the reverse strand, counting down.
GAAATCCATTAACTCTGTGCTGAATAAGATGGCATATAAATACACATAAAATATACATACACACACAAACATACAAGTTATATAAAATGAAAGATGGATTGATAACTAACAGCATAGTTACACAGACTCTTGCCAATACCTCTATATTTTATGGAGTTTGCATACTGGCATATATCATATAAAAGGTCTTCAAGCTTGGTGCCACAGGACAAAAAACTGCAAGGGAGTTAAATTGAAAGATTTACAAGATTTCGTATAGCCTGCAACAAGTGCTTAATTTGTAATGAAAGAGGTACCGGGGTTCAAGCAATTTGTTTACGTTCATAACTGATGCAGCAAGCCCAGAGATGCTGGGGCTATGATCTTCCAAGCGTAGAGGTGCCAGGACTCAGTACTGGCAAGCCCTGGCACAAATTTTGCACTGCCTGCAGACTAAAACAGAGTGACAGAGACCATATTTAGGTCACAACTCTCAGAAATCTCTCATGAGATAAAGATACCTACTCTGTCACCCAAAGAACTGAATAAGAGTTATGACCAGATAACAAGACAACCTACAAATATGTACTTGTTTAAAATACTAGACAACTTAATAAGGGGAAAAATCAGTCATTTTTACAGGGACTAGAATTATGATCACACCAAAGAACAACTAAAAGTCTCACAGAGAAAATACTTGAGAACATTCTTGAATAACTACAATGTAAAAATAAAGGCTGCACCTAAAAATAGGTGTAAATAGAGCTGTGCCCATTTTGTTATATACCTGAAGGTTAGCAGAGGTTCAAACACTTTCAACCAAATCCTTCTGTGAGCCATCTCCTTAACCATAGGATTCCAGAGAAGTAGTTATGGTTTCATTTCATTTGAAACCAGAATTGTTTTTTCCAGACTTTAGAACACTCATTTTTTCAGACTACTGGACAAGTGAACACTCAAAATATTACGGAAGTACCATGCATAATTCCAAAAGTAGGGCTGAGCTGAGTTTTGCATTTAAAACAGGGATTCATCCATTTAGTTATGTATGAAGGTAACAGCATACAAACCTCAAAATTATAGTACTTACTATTTGAGTACATGAAAATCAATTTTTGAAGAATTTACAAGTAGATCTATCAATTGGTTTATCAGTTAAAGTTAAGAATGAATTTACCACCCAGTCACTGACCATATTTTCCCTAAATTATCTTAATAATGGAATGAAACTCAAAGACAGATTCAAACTTTCAATGCCTCATAAAACTTCCAATATAGTTAAAACTTACTGAAATATAATGTACTGTATAAATTTGAAGTACTTGGTTCACTGAGGGCAGTTTGGAGTCACTCTCACTGAGAACAATGGCAGATGATGAAAGACAGAAATTCCTTATAGATATTTCTGAACAAACTGCCTGCACCGTCTACTGACACTAAACTTTCAGTTATGAAAAATAACAGCAAAAATGACCATTACTCCTATATATTTCTTTTTAAAAAGTACCTATTGCATGAGCTCTGATAAATACAGAGTATGGGAGAGAACATTAGTGTGCATGTATGTTTGTGTGTGAAGGACAAGCAGGACCAACAATTTGGGGTGTCACAGAATGTAAGCAGTTGCCTGAGGTGGGGGAAGAATTTGCAGGACAGAAAAGAGGGAGAAACTAGAGTGTATACTGTCTGCTTTGAGCTGCTCTGGAAAAACAAAACAATTGTAAATCCAGTTTACTGTTCAGTGTGTCTAGCTGTTTTGTTCTTCTCCAGAGCAGGGTTAAGCAAACAGAGCCTACTAGTGAATCTGGCCATACAAGTTAATTTAAAAAAATATTTGTGATACTTCATACCTTCAAATCATTAGAAATATCACACAGTAACATTACCTTTGAATTTCTTGTTCACCGTTCATGTATGAACTTAAAAAAAGACTATTCCCTGACAAAATCTATGTTAAGAGGTGTTAAGGTTGAGAGTATATTTCAGTAATTCAACGGAAGGTCATGATCATGAATGTGCCTGCTACTATTCAAACAGAAGCATTTCAGGGTCATTCTTTATTTGTATAATCATTTTATGTTTGATAGGTCACCTGAGACTCAGCTGGAGAGCAACATAAAAATATGTCAAGCCTTCTCCTCAGGAAGAAAAAAATATGTACTTATGTTCTGGAAGAACATCTATGGGACTCATGAAATCATGATATGAACTCATTCCAGCAGTTATTATTTCTACTAGGGACCTCTGTTGCCAATAAGAATAAAAGAAAAAAATTCTCAACTCAACAAAACAAAGTTAAATTTCTTTAACAAACACAGAGTATGTGGTATTACTTCTGAAAAGCACTCACTGACCTTCCCTCAAACCATGACCTGGTGACCAGATGATACCTAAAATTACTAATGGTTGTGAAACCCTTTTTCAAAACAGAGTGAAGCAGGCAGAGTTTTATCTTCATTCCCTTAAGAAAAAAAAAAAAAAAAAAAAAAAAACACCCCACACTTCTGAAGTCTTCAGTGAGAGTGAAAAAATAAAAAAAAATTAATAAAGAGTGGTCTTTATCAACTACCTCACATAAAAATATACAGTAAAGTAGCATAGCAAAAGCTGACATATTCTCATACCCTGAGTGTGCACTTCCAATAAAACCTCTATGCAAAGCTGCATTATTTTCTTTATAAAGGTATCCTCTCTCCTCAGGAAGGAAGCAAGATAAAACAAAGAAGGAAATCATTTATTAATTCCATAGTTGTAAACAGTAGAACTCAAACACCAAATAAAACAGAAAATTAAAAAGAGGTCACTGTGATTATATTTTCTCCTGCTTTCTGGTGGTTTTTTTGTTTGTTTGTTTGTTTTTTGCGGCCAACTATTTCCACTTTTCCTTCTAGCTTGACTAAGTGTAGAAGAACCCTTTTCTTTCACATGGAATTCTCTGCAGAATCAGGACCTTACCTCCTCAGGTGACTATTACTTTTTTCTCTCCATTAACTGTTCCTGCTATTAACTAGTTCCTTTTTCTTTTCTAATTCTCTCTATATCACAATTTTCTATCTCTACTTTGAGTTTATTTATTTAAGTGTATCTACACTCTGGAGACTATACTTACCATGTAGCTGTGCTGGCATAACCCTGTAGTGTATATGCAGCCTACACAGATGGAAGGGTTTTTTTCTCATTGGTGTAAGAACACCACCTCACCGAATGACAGTAGCTATGTCAACAGAAGCATTCTACTCCGGGGGTTAGGTTGACATAGTTACATCAGTCAGGGGTCTAAATGTTTCACAACCCTGACCGACTTAGCTGGGTCAACCTAACGTATAAATGTAGGTGAGGCCTAAGACTCTTTGGGGGTAGGAACTGCATTAGGAGAGTACCTAGCATATGTTGTCTGGTATTAAAATACAAATAATTAATAAAAGTAATCAATGATAATTTCCCGCAATAAGTTTCACATGATACTATAAGGATTGATTTATGCTTGAATTGCAAGACGTGTCAAAATACCTGATATGATCAAGTCTGAAGGAATCTTTTTATTTACCACAGATTTCTGAAGTCAAAGTGAAACACAACATAGGCAAAGTTTTTGTGTGTGTGTGTGTGTGTGTGTGTGTGTGTGTTTTTTAAAGCATCAACATCTGGCTCTTCACTGCAGGCTTTTTTTTTTACAAGTTAATTGTTCAGAGTAGTCACTTTCGAGCCTTTGCTAGCATCAGTCATTTTTATGATTAGAAAATGTGATGTAGATCTGATTACAAATTTTAAAATGATAAATTTGGAAGTGACTTTTGGAAGGAAAATGCAATTTTAAAAACAAACAGGATGTTTTTGAGAATGAGAAGATTAATGCCCATGCCTTGCATTGTCATCTTCAGTGGGAGTGTGCACAAGCACAGTAATTGAAGTCAACGGTCTCCACAAGGACATAGGAGTCTGCCTACAGATATTACAATGCAGGATCGGGGCCTAAAAACTTTTGGGTTTAGGAGGCTTTGAAAAAGGATGAACTCTAGTGGATGATGGAGGTTCTAGGCCCAAGACATTTTAATTAAACCCTAAATTAGATATACCCAGGCAATTCATAAAGAAAATTGGTCTTGGAATTTGAATGATTCGCAGCTACATAAATATAGTTTAGAATTCATATTACGAATGTTAGCATAGTACTCAATAAGTTTTTACCAGTTCAGCTTTTTAATGCCTTCTCAAACATTTTCTTCTCTTTTTGAAGTTGTAAATTCTGGTTCATTGTGTTTACATCTGTTATTTTAATATTCATATTGTTTATTCATATGGAAGAGAGGTCTTGAAGTTATTCAAAACTGATTGTTGGATATTTTAATTGGAAAATATATCTGGCATGAAATAGTCTCATCATAATCATAACTGAAATACCAAAAGCTGGAGAATGGTAAATACAGCCACTTAATAAGTTATGAATACATATATTCATTCATACAAGTAGCAGCATTCTCTTCAAGTATGAGCTCAAAGACCTAAGATATCTGCAAATGCCAAGTTTCAAGTGTTTTCACCCCAATTTTAAAATGAACTTTTATGATCACTCATACTAATCATGAACAAACAGTACATTTCCATGAGTTATATGTGAAATATTTACTGATTGGATCATGAAATCATAAATTTACATCCTAGTTACTTTAAAGAAGCCAATCTACATTCATCATGAGTGATGATCATTAAGATATTGTTTTCTTTTTAGCAATTTGCTGCAGGGAAGAGGGACTAGATTAAAAAAACAGTTTCAAATATAGGTTCTCTTTCACTACAACTCTCCCCTGCTATAAACCTTCTAGAGCTTGTTCACAATCCTGAATTTTTCAACACCCATGACGAACAACTTTACTCCACCACACATATTAGGTTCCCATAAACTGTGTCTGTCGTTCACACTGTATGTGTGTGAGACAGTGAAAGAGAGAAATCTTGCGCATATTAAACACTGAAATTTGTGTGTGTGTGTGTGCGCGTTAGAGAGAGAGAGAGAGAATGTGCATGAGAGAGAGTGTGCGCGCATGTATGCACACAGATACTTTGGACCTTGAGAATATTAAACACACACTGACATTTTTTTTCAACTAAATGGCAATGTTCATTCCTTCCACTCCCAGCTCCCCTCTCTTTTTCCTAACAAAACAAATATGTTCAGATTTAAATTATATTTCAATTGCATATTTGATCTAAAAGTGTTCCATCACAATAGTGTTTATTGTGTACACTTTTTTAACATTGTTTGCAAAGCAGATTTGGGCAGCAAATGTAAATGGTTACACATTACTAAACAGCATAGAAATACAGTGTATGAATTCTATAGTGGGATCTAATTGTCTATAGAACTGTATTGTCTTAAAAAAACTAAACCTTAAAATTTAATAGAAAATTATATTAATGCTACAGGCCAGGGGTTCTCAAACTGGGGGTCGGGACCCCTTAGGGGGTCGGGAGGTTATTACCTGGGGGGGGGAGGAGTCATGAGCTGTCAGCCTCCACCCTGAACCCCACTTTGCCTCCAGCATTTATAATGGTGTTAAATATATAAAAAGGTGTTTTTAATTTATTAGGAGGGGGCACACTCAGAGGTTTGCTATGGAAAAGGGGTTACCAGTATAAAAGTTTGAGAACCACTCACTTTAGGCCTTTACTTAAATGTTCTTTTTTTAGCTATCCACACAAAGCCTATTAGAAATCTAATACAGTACTTGTACTGGCTTCACTCTCCTCCCTCCCCAGTAATTGAATTAATATATTTCATTCCTTTTTTTTTTATTGGTGTTTCAAGGCCAGAATAATTGAACACAGGAACTTTGTGACAGTATCTGATAGAGAGCTAAAGTACATGCACCTATTGATTTGTATCTGTAGCAAAGGAAAAGAACAAGAATGTTTCCCTGTATTAGTATTCACCCCACATAAGTCTGGGCTGTAACAAAACAATATAGTTGCAAGAACATGCCCGGCTGCTAAGCATAACTAGATTGTTCAAACCCATTTGGACAGTAACAGAGATCTTCAGACCTCATTTTAAGCTTATTTACATCCACTGAAAATAATAATAAAGTGATAATAGCAGTAATTCATGGCTCTTTAAACTAAAGACCATAATTTGCATTGCTGGTCCTCAATTCTCCCCATTTTCTGTTTCTTTAGTGACTAAAACCTCATAGACATGAGCCTTTTCTCAAATATCAAACAAATCAACAAAAACTCTTTGTTCCTTTTACCAAAAAACAAACATAAGAAGTGAATTAGGAACCTAGGGCTAGTTTTTAAAAAAAATCAAGAATAAAATCTGTCTTGAACACACAAAAAATGCCCATGACAAAAAATGAGGTGGAATATATATCTTGAAATGATTTAACAAGCTCTAACTGAATAATGATTTTTCCAATATAGATTTCATGACTAATTACACATTAACCAAGTATTTCCTGTGTATGTACGGCCTGCTTTTGCTTCCACTGAAGTCAATAATCAAACTTTCATTGAGTTTGATGGTACAGAATCAGACTCGTCATGCTGATGGAAACTTTTTCACATTTGAAGTACAAAATTTTAGTATCAGTAGCTGTCATTAGAACCAGGGCCGGCTCCAGGGTTTTTGCCGCCCCAAGCAGCCTCCCCCCCGCAAAACAAAAAACCAACCAAACAAAAAAGCCGCGATCACGATCTGCGGCACTTCGGCAAGAGGTCCTTCGCTCCGAGCGGGAGTGAGGGACCCACTACCAGCCAAATTGCCGTGGAAGAGCCAGAGGTGCCGCCCCTCTCTGGTGTGGCTGCCCCAAGCACCTGCTTGGTAAGCTGGTGCCTGGAGCCGGCCCTGATTAGAACACCTACATAATCTCTTGTTACTGTGCTTTCAGCACGAGCTCAGTGTATTGCATTGAGGTATTTTGTCTTCAGACATTAAGTATGAAAAACTACACTGCAGGGAATAGTCTTGGCCAGCAAGACCACAGAGACGCTGTATAGTAAAGCAATCAGTGTACAGAAATAATTGCACTATGAATAGATACTGCCATTAGAACTCACCCTGCATAGACCCACAGACAAACTTGGCCACTTCAACTTCTCAACTTGAAAGAAGAAAATAAGAGGTCTGATAACCTTTATATTATGGGACAAATTTTGAAAAGCATTCATCTTTGGCCTAACATTGTTTCCATTATGTCAAATGGTACTTTTACCATTGACTGTGGAAACAAAGTTAGACGAACTCTGACCACTTTTAAAAATCCCTTGTTACGTAGGTACAAATACACCTGTACCCCGATATAATGCAACCCGATATAACGCGGGTTCGTGTACAATATGGTAAAACTCTGACACGCTGCTCTGAGCAGCGTGTTAAGGGTGCTGGGCCAGGCTGGGGTCGATGGGTTGGATAAGGGGCAGAGGGTCTTGGGGGCAGTCACAGACTTCCCCCCCCCCCCAGGGTCTTGGAGGCAGGAGCTGTGGGGGGGCACTTTTGGGGCCCCTGCAGTCCCAGAGTGGTCCTGGGGATTAGCGGGAGGCCGGGAGCAGCCCTCTCTGCTTCCCTCGCCCCGACCCCAGCCGAGTCACTCGGGGGAGAGGGCTTGGGGGAAGGGATCCCCCCTGCACTCACCGGTAATAGCGGAAGCAGAGCAGTCCGGCCCCAGCCCACTCCACTCTGCCAGCTCCCAGCTGCGGAACTCTGCTTCCCACCATAGGTGAGTACAGGAGCCGTCCTTTTCCCAACCTCCCCGCACTCACCTGCGGCGGGAAGCGGAGCGCCACGGCTGGGAGCTGGCAGAGTGGAACGGGCTGGGGCCGTGTCGCTCCACTTCCTGCTGCCGGTGAGTGTGAAGGGCGTCCTTTCCCCAACCTCCCTGAACTCACCGGCGGCGGGAAGTGGAGCAGCCTGGCTCCCAGCCGCCCCCCCCCCATGCTCCCCATGATTAGGCACGGGGGTCTCTGGAGGGGACGGTCAGAGAACAAGGAACAGGAAGCGCCAAAGCAAGTTCAATATAATGCAGTCTCACCTATAACACGGTGAGATTTTTTGTCTCCTGAGGACTGCTTTATATCAGGATAGAGTGTATTATATTATTCACATGCGGTGAAACTACAAGTGATTTATGTAGCACATCCAAATGAGTGCCACATTCACCTTTCTACTATCACATACCATCAAATATTTTATTCAAGATCCGTATTTTATTTAAAAAAAAAAAAAAACCTGTATCTTAGATTATTTTAAATTACTACTATTCCTAGACCAGCAATGCCTAGCTATGGACCTCTGGCCCTAACCTCTACTTCTACTTGATCCAGGACCTTCCATATTTGGAGAGGTAAAGAATGTTATCACCACATAAATGGGCATAGGTGAGTGTAAATACACATGTGATATGTTGCAGATATGTGTGATAAATTGCATTTAACATGCACCTTTGACCCCTTCACTTGCATTCTGCCTACCAATCCATCTCAGCTGGGACTACTTCTAGCATTCCAAACTTTTAAGTAGATTCAAACAACTGCCTTAAAAAAAAAAAAAAACAGAAATATTTTCTTCTTTCTCCCTCAGATGTGGAACGCAGGCCTTCCCACTCCCCTGTGTGGATCCTGCTGTTGCAAAGAGCTTTTTCCAGAGTACCGTGAATAATGTTCTATCGCGATGTATGCAGTTTGTGCAGGATAACAAAAGTCAAGTCATAAGATGAATTGTTCTCCTTGGAATAGCAGTTTTGAATTCATGATGCGATTAATACATCTTGACTGAAATGTTACATTGTCACTTCTTCCTAGTCCAGGTAAAAAATAGCTCCTGTGTGTTTTCTGTAGGGATTGAAGATGACAAGCAGTTATGGAACAAAATGTTCAAAAGAGCTCAGGACCAAGTTTTCAAGGGCTCAACACCTCCAACTGGAGCTAAATTTTTAAAAGAGCCCAGCTCCAATTCAGGCACTGAAGTCAGAGCAGATTTTCCACTGCTCAGCTCCCATTTATGGTCAGTTTTTCTAAAGAGTTTATAATGCAATGTGCTGAGCTCTTTAGAAAATCCGGCTATATATTCCTATGGGGATCCTGACTTTTGCACTGTTACTCTTGGAACTAGTCCAGAACTCTGAAAGCATTAGCAACTAACTAAATTTTTACAATATATTTTGTTAATTGTTAAGCAATCTAGTGTTTCAGGGATTTAGAACTGCTGGACCAGAATTATAGTTGTCCACACACATTTTCTTTGAAGATTTTATTGAAGGCCATTTTTTAACTTCTATCCAATACACTTTTTTTTTTTTTTTTTTTTTTTTTTTTGCAAGGTGCTACATGGATTTGCCTCCAGTTCCTTTCCCTGGAGCTCGAAAATTGACTTTTTAGCTATGCAGCAAACATACCTGGAATATCTAGTCCCCCATACACAGTTCCATCCTGGTATTATACATCATAAATACATACAGGGGATTCTTCACTAGAGTAAATGATTATGTACTATTACACTGGAGAAATTCCAATGTTTGACAGTCATGCTTGAATTACCATTTTTGTCCTTTTTACTTTTAGTTCATCATCTTCCCTATTTGCAGATGTATACTTTGTTTCATGGTAACAAATGTGATTGAGGAGATGCAGGGTAAAGGACTTTATAGAACCATAGAAACACACATTTTATTCCACATATATTAAAGTACTTTCCCAGTTATTTCCCTGTGGCATGCAGTTTTTACTAAGTAGCAGCCCCCATATTGAACATTAGAATGTGAATAATGCAAAGAATAGACTATATATTTTGTTAATTGTGGCCCACTTAATTTGTGCAGTACCATATAAATGCAATCAATATAAACTGGAGAATGGAAACCACACTGGCAGCAATTAGAAAAGTAATACAACCATCTGGTTTATCATGAAGTATTGAAAAATTATATTAGTGCTATTTGAAAGAAGGCAATAAAGTTATCCAAATGCCATATTCAAGAATAAGTGTACAATAAACAAGTTCAATAGATTGACAATATTTTTGTGTCACATGAACAAAGTTTCATTCTCATCAATACCACAGAAATAGAAATAGTTCCTGTAGTTACAACACATGCGTTATAAATGTAGACAATCTAACAGGTGAAGTTATTAAATTATGAGTAATAGTCATGCTAAAAAGTTCATAGCTCTAAAATCTGGTTAAAAATTCTCCCACTGTATTTACATTTGGCCAGCAATCTTCCCAGTATAGATTATGTTACAGTACATGGTCATGTTTAGTGATAGTCATTCAAACACTTTTGTTCAGGATGAGCAAGCCACAGATTAAAACATTTCCCCAAACTCTTTGAAGTTTTATCTAAGTACTGCTTTCCACACAGGCAGGTCATGATATAAATTACATTGGTGGTTTTAGAGCACAGCTGAAAACAGGTGTTAAATTGACACCCAGTGATAGAGCTCCTAAAACATTTTTCTGTTATAGTGACAAAATAGAGCTGACATTATAAATCACGGCATCGATCAAACAAACCACCAGTATTAAGAGCACTTTTCCGGACTTCAAAATGTTAAAAGTTCAGCAGGGCAATGTTGATTCCTGACAAAGTAAAACTAAATCACAATCTGAAACAAAAGTTTTTTTACCCAGACACAAAAAAAGAAAGCCCAGATGCCAGGGATGTAGTTCAAATAGGCCACACCTTTACTGACTGAACTCATCTAGGAAATAGCTGGCAATAACTGGCACAATAAAGGTCATTATTCTCTCCTTAATCATTTACAACTGGTGGAGGTCTCCTGTCAACCTTCCATATCTGGTTCTCAGCGCTCTGCTTGGATCCCACTGCTCTTCTTTTGTATGAGGGTTAAGGAGCTAGGGAAAAGGAATTGTCACTTCACTATAACAGACATTAGAAGCACCAACTCCATTCCACAATGAGTTTAGGGCAGTGGTTCCCAAACTTGTTCTGCCACTTGTGTAGGGAAAGCCCCTGGCGGTCCAGGCCGGTTTGTTTACCTGCTGCGTCCACAGGTTCGGCCGATTGCGGCTCCCACTGGCGGCTGCTGGAAGCGGCGCGGGCCAATGGATGTACTGGCTGCCGCTTGGGCCAGTACATCCCTTGGCCCGCGCCGCTTCCAGCAGCTTCCACTGGCCTGGAGCAGCGAACTGCGGCCACTGGGAGCCGCGATCGGATGAACCTGTGGGCATGGCAGGTACACAAACCAGCCCGGACCACCAGGGGCTTTCCCTGCAAAAGCGACGGAACAAGTTTGGGAACCACTGGTTTAGGGGAAGTCCATTTCCAACTCCTGTTTATCAGGGACCTGGACCCACTATGGAACAAGTGCCCGCACTGGACATCTGCCACGAGGAGGTATCAGCAATTAGCTTGGCTGCAAATCCCAGCCCCCTCACACTATTACAGTACTATGATTCACCTTGCCAGCCCTTAATCATGTATTGTTAGTTTTTTAAACAGAGTTATGGTGTCAAATCTCTCCTTCCCCCAATTCCAAATCCCTACATAAATCCTTCCTTTCTGAACTCCTTATTAGCCCTGATAGAAACTGCCCCACCAATAGACATAACCCCACAGTTTGCAGTCAGATTCTGAAAGGCGTCACCCCTGTCCTCAAATGTTTCCTGTAAATTCCTCCATACTCAATATACACCTAAATGTTCAAGGGGCTAGTTGCTTTGTACTAACCTGGGGAAACTGAAGCTCATAGACTCATAGACTCATAGACTTTAAGGTCAGAAGGGACCATTATGATCATCTGGTCTGACCCCCTGCATGCTGCAGGCCGCAAGACCCTTCCCTGGACTCTGCCGTTGAAGTCCCCAATCCTGTGTTTTAGTGACTTCAATCGGCTGTTTTAGTGACTTCAATCGGCTGAGTGACTTCAATCGGCTGAAGCAGTTAAGGAGTACTGAATTATGTGATTGCTACTCCAGGCTGAGAAGAGCCCAAACATGTGTGTGTCAGTCATGAGTCACTGCCTATAATAATGGACCCTTTTCAGAGGGTGGCTGTGGATATGGGGGAATACCTCAGTCAGAGGACCTGACACAGCCCACACAGAGCCAGGGCAGAGAGAGGAATCTGGGGAAGGAACATGCGGTTATCTCAAAGAGATAGCTGAGATGTCATCAGAAAATGATTGAACTGGGCACTGATTTACAATGCGGTCCATAGTTTGTCATCTTCAAAGCCTAATGACAACTACACTTTAAATGTCAGCATTAACTATTTCATTGTTTATTATTTTATTAGATGGTACGGGTAGGGGAGTGCAAGTGAAGTTCACAAAGATAGGGGTGAATTGGAAATTGCTGCAGGGTGGGAGATGCAGAGAGGGGAAGAACGGAGAAAAGAGGATAAAAAGAAAGAAACAAGGGCAGAAAAAGTGGTGCTAAAGGTGAACAAATTTTCCCATTGAATCATGCTGAATGTGACAAGGTGCTGATTAAAAAATAGCAATAACTAAATGTTTGTATAAACTATCCTTACTATTGGTGTAAACCTTCCATTGTTAATAGAGGGAGCTCTGCTGTGGATTGAGCGCATGGAATTCTGAATTTATACACTGGTCCATATAGTGTTAATTAGAAATGGAATTCATCCTTCTTCACGGAATGAGTTTGATATCCCTATTTTAAAGTAAAGGGTCTCTGATGTTTTTACTTTCTAGAAACATTGGATCATGTTTATTATACACATCCATCCAGCTCTTAAAGTTAAAGGGCCAGATCTCACAATCATTCAGACTCATGTGAATACACTTATTCATGTGCATAAGTGATAATAGCAACGGGCCTTAAATTGTGATAAAGTTGTTTTGTTGTTGCTTGTTATTAGTGTTTGTTTTACTTATATATGTACATGCAAACTAATGTGCAGCACATAAAATACCTAAGTGGAGTGGATACCATGGTGACAAGCTAAGTCAAAATGACTCAGAAGTGTTGCAGAAGGATGAGGGGGGGGATAATGTTCAACACTTAAAAAAAAAAATCCAACACACATTAGTTCCCACATGATTTAAATAAGATAGGAAAGATAAAAAGCAAAATTTTCCAATGCAGAGGGGGGAAAAGGAGTATTTAAGTATATTATTAGTGAATGTACAAGTGCACAATGAAGATGGAAAAAAGTTCAAGATACAAAAAGTAAAGTAGAGAAATAAAACAAATGTTCAAGTTAAAAAGAAATTCAAAAAAAGTGTCAGAAGGGCAGATAGACACTACACATTTTAGCCATTCAATAGCCTTGGGTTCAGCAATGTGGAGGTTGAAAAGTCCTCCTGATAAACCAGCACAAGGTGAGCACCCATTCAACAGTTATGCACCATCCTCAGCTGCAATGCAGTTACACAGGGGATTGTTCCTGAATCCCCAAGTGTTGGTATTTGAAAATGGTTGAGCTTGCACCAGAGATACCATGGCAGCTTGAAGCCAGGCAGTCTCTCATCAGGCTGAGTGATGAGGAAAAATAGTTTCTTACAAATGGAGCAAGCTTGTTCCCATTCTGCTCACAACAATCTGGCAGTGTCCAACAGAGAGATGGTTGGTAACATAATCTAGATGGATCTGATGATGATGAGTCAGCGGTGAGGCACTTCACATATATATTTGTAAAGTGACAGTTGTGGGATCTCCTGAACTTTCTCAAGGAGTTTTTTTGCTGCAGTATAACTTTTGATGTCAGGAGATGGGATATTACAAAGGACAGATAGCCACTCAGCGTTTGTTTGTCTCATGGCCCCAGTTATTATTCACACCATTTATTGTGTGTGGGAAGAGCTTAACTCAGAGCTTAACCAGGAGTACAGTATTCTCCAACCGAGAAGCAGAGAGCTAGCACTGAGCTGTGCAATGTTTGAACATTAACACCCCAAGTTGATCCCACAAGCTTATTTAGGAAGCCATTTCTGCTCTTTATCTTTTGACCTACCTTTGTGAGGTGGTCTTTCTAGGTAAGTGTGTGAGCTAGGATTATTCCTAGATATATATTGGCTTTGGGGCAAGTGCCAGTCATTCTCCATTCAAGATGATGTTGAGATGTAAGCATGACAACACTGCCTTTGACAAACTGGGCTTAAGTCTCCATTTCTTGCAATAGCCACTGATTGTTGCCATGTCTTGGTTCAGGTTCTCCTCAATCTTTTTGAAGTCTCTGTCTCTTGCAGCAAGGGAGATGTCATCTGCATACTTGAATAGCCTTGAGATTGTTGGAGGCAAATCATTTGTAAAAATATTGAAGAAAGTTGGAGCAAGAACAGCTTTCTCTGGGTTCATGGCTCCTCCATGTGCTCAGCTTCTCTCCTTTTGGAATTGTCAGTTTTGGAGTATCATTTCCATAGCCCTAACATCTTTACATTTTGACCAGCAGGCCAGTGTGCCAGAAGGTATCATATATTGCTGTCCCTGCCTTCTTCTTCCATTAGAAACCATTTTCTATATAGGAGGTGTGATGGCTGGCACTCATGGGGAGCATCGCCTAGTGATCAGGGAGTTAGGCCCATCAACAGGTGGAAGGGGGGGGCTTGGTAGGGGAGACTGGGCCCTTCCACTCCCTTGGACTCTGGCCCAGGGCCTATGAGGGCTACCAAAGGATCTGACACTCAGGAATGACTTAAGTCACCCTCCCTGGGCCACTTCCTACCACCCTTCTATTGGCCAAAATTCAGTCTGAAGCAAGAAGGTGTGAAAGGGGTCAGATCACCAGTTGGCACCTCCACCTGCATTGGTGTGGCATTACACATCTCTCTGTTAAGGGTGGTGGCTGCCTCCTCTGGAGACTTGAACCTCTGGCCAGGTCACTTTCAAGTCTCTCCTCTTGCAGGGTACTCCACAAACAAAACAAGGGGAATCAACACAAACCTGCCCCGAGTTAGTAGGTGAGGAGAGAAAATGCCTCGCTCTCAGGGTGTAGCAGATACAGGCCCTCCCTACCATAGGTGCCAACTCCATGAGTGCTCCAGGACTGGAGCACTATAACAGTGTGCGGCCTCACCCAGCGGCGCCTCCTGCTGGTCTCTCAGGGAATTAGCTCTTCCAGCCTCCGGAGCACCCTCTGCAGGCTGGTGATCTGCCTTGCCACTGGCCCCATGTCCCTCCCAGGACCCCGGTGCCCCTTTCTCTGGGAGTTGCCCCCCCAGCAGTACCCCCAAAATTCTGGGTCTCCCCCTCCTACCAGGGGTACCCCCACCCACTGTCCCCACTTTGCCTCAAAATATGGCTACTGCCCCGCTCACTGGGGCAGACTGCAGTGTACACACCATTCATCACTGGCAAAGGGGGATTTGGACCTGTTCCCTTTGCCTACACCAGGCTACCCCTTGTAGCCCCCGTGCCTGTCCTGGCCTTTATCAAGGCCTGCAGCCTGAGGATTCTCCAGGCTGGAGCTCCCCAGCTCCTTTACCCTTTACCCTTTCCCCAGCCCTGCTCCACTCTAGGTACCTTTCCCAGCTTCTAGGCAGCCAGGCCCTTCTCCCTCAACAAGCAGAGGGAGACTCTCTCTCTGCCCCGGCTTCCCTGCCTTTATAGGGCCAGCTGAGTCTGTTTGGGTCCTGGCCCAGCTGCAACTACTTCCTCCAATCAGCTCAGCCTAAAAGCTGCTTTCTCCAGCCACAGCCCCCTCCCAGGGCTGTTTTTAACCCCTCTGGACCGGAGCGGGGTGACTACCCCACTACAAGCACCCATGGGAAAAAAACTAGCAGGTGCTTAGCACCCACTGTCAGCCAGCTCTCCTCTCTCCTCACTGCCCCCAGTGCCTCCCACCAGCCGACAGCCACGCCAATCAACTCCTCCCCCTCCCTCCCAGTGCCTCTTGCAGGCCGGTGATCAGTTGTTCCACGGTGTGCAGGAGGTGCTGGGAGGGAGGAAGGGAGTGAAGGCAGGAGAGGAGCAGGGATTGGGCACACTCAGGCAGGGGTGGGGCTTTAAGGGAAGAGATGGAGTGGGGGCGGGGGCAGAGCAAGGGCAGAAAGAGCAGGGTTGGGGGTTTGGGGAAGAGGTGGTCCTGGGGCGGAGAGGGAGTCGAGCACCCCCCAGGTAGAGAAGAAGTCCGTGCCTATGCTCCCAGGGACCTTCAGGCAGTTGTTGATGGGACAGATCCTGCCTTCCCTCATCAGCTGTAAGTGAAATGTCTGCTCTCTTCCCTGCTCTACCCACAAGTGAGCTGTTCTGTTCCCTTCTCCTCCTCTAGTCTGTGCATCTCTTGCAGGTGTGGTGAGGTGATGCTGGCTGAGCCCAGAGCAGCTCTTTAACCCCTTATTGCCCAGTGTGGGCATTGTACACCTGATCACAGAGGTAAGAATAAGTGCTTCTGTTAAGACTGAAGCCTGCCTGGTCATCACTCAGAGCCTGTTCTACTTTGGGCCTGATTCTTTGTTGAATTAGTGGCTCAAGAGGTTTGTAAGCACAGCACAGAAGTGATAGCAGATAGTAGCTAGCTGTAGGGAAGTGGTCCTTTCCTGGTTTTGGTACAGCAGAAAGCTAGGGTGAGAGCCAGGCATCCCGTTCTCTTGGGTGATTTGGGATATTAAAATTGATTGCCATTTAATGCTCTTCTTACCAAGATATAGTAGCATTTCTGGTGAAGTTTTGTCAGGGCCATCTGCTTTTCCTGCAGCTCAGTGCTCTCTCTACTTCCTCAGGGGGGGAAAAGGCTGGTACATGCTTCTTCATGCCAAGATAGGGCCTCTCTGTATCGTGCCATTCCCTCTTTACTGACTGCTCAAAGGACTTGTCCTTGTTGGCTTTTGCTATGTTATATAGGTGTGTGGCAATGCTGTTCAGGAACACTCTACACTTATGTAGCTGGTGATTTATGTCCCCAATCTTCCTTCTGAGTGACCACTCTTTCCTGCTAGACTTTGTCATGTCCATATTTTATGTAACTTCTTCCCAATGTTCCCTATGATGAACAATGAGGCTGTCAATATGGTGTTTTTTTGTTGTTGTTGTTGCTTCTTAGTCACCAGATTCTTCATACTGCTTAAGAAGTTATGTATACTCCTCATCTACATAAGTCTTTTGGGAGGGGTGTAGTGGGTGCTATAAAGACTGCTTTGGAGAAGCAAGTAAATGTTTTCTACAGGGGTAGTATGTGGTATGCACAGTATATATTCTGCAGTCAGTTTTAAGTATTTTTTTCCAGACTGCTCTTCTATAGTTTCACTGAAATCTAGGGATAGTGGTTATTATTGGGATCATCACCCATATTTGAGTAAAAATAGGGCAGTGACTGGCTGTGTGAGAAGTTTCCAAGAACTCAGCAGGAGGCTGATAAACCTTGGCACACTGCTGAGGTGACCCAATTGAGGTCAGGAGAGTAGCCCTGCTTCCACCATATGGAAAAAAAAGTGTCTGGCTGCTTAGAGTCATGCAAGAGATGTAGATCATTTATACAAGCCTGGTCTATGAGATCCAGTCCATTTTTGTCAGATTGTCTGTAGCCCCACGAGGTGTGGTGGCTATTGAAGTTCCTAACATAGATGAGTGAATATTTAAGTGGTGGTAAAGGTGGGGTGTCCCAGGCTTCCTCAGAAGGTTGTTAAAATTCACAACTTTAAAACGACTATTATAATATCAATGTTGGGGAGCTATCAGCTACAAAGTGATTAGAATTGCGAATCTCATTGCTCGTCACAGAATTGACACTATCTGTAGCCAAGAAATACACGTAGATTCCTTCCTTGCCAGAAGACTGACAATGGTCTCTCTGTTTTGGATTTTAACACTCTCAAAGTTCAACCGGATACCCGGTCCATTTAAAAAAAAAAAAAAAAAGATTTAAAAATACTTTTAGGACTAACTCCAACACCCAGGTCTCACTTCCCATTTTTGTGATTTCACCATCACATTTTCTTATTTTTTTTAAATGTTTGTATTTCTATGGAAAAGCCACAGAAACAGCAGGGGGAGAATGAAAAATTAAAGGCCCCGATGCTACAATAAAATTTGCTAGAGCTAACAGTTATGCTTGTACATAACCCCACTGAAGAGAACAGGGCTATGCAGAATTGGGCCCAATTGAATAGACACAAAGTGCTGTTAAATTCGTTAAATAAATAAACCAAAAAAACCCAGGCAAAATGTTATTTCCTCTATTTTTTAGTTTTAGTAAGTTTAGGTGTCATTTATGACAAGATACAGTTAAAAACAAACAGGCATGTATGTTATTTTTAAGTTAACAGTATCTCTAACACTAACCTTAAACTTCTGAGTTTATTCATCAAAAGGGCAATTTTTGTTTCAAATAATTTTTAGTAGGTTTTCCAAAAAATAAATGAAATGATAAAAAAAGGCAACTGGCAGCATTAGAAGTGTTCAGTTGTATTTACAGTGCATTTCAGGAAGGAAAGATTCTCACAATCCTAGGGGAAAAGGTGTCTACTTTTAAGGTAAAGAAGATTTGGCCCTGAAGTGATATTTTCTACGAGATAAAGCTAGAATTACGTTTCTGGTCCTTTGTTCTCATTTGAAGCAGCTACAAAGACAACAATAACTCACTGTGTTGCTGATGCATATGCACTGAAAGGTACTTTAGAAAATGAAAGCTATAAAAATCAACGACATTCATTGCTCCACACTCAAAAATATTCTCATGTTATGAACCTACAAATAATTAGGATTTAAATTTCAACTTAAAAATTCCAACTGATGTTGCACTCTTAGGATTTATCTAGATATAAATTTTACATTGAGAAGTATAGCTATAAGCAGCTACAAACTGTGCTAAAATCTTTCAAACAAAATCTTGGCTCAAGTAGGGGATCAGCTCGGCATTACAATATATTTATGTAGGGAGTCAATCATTTGTCTATAACATATTGAATCTAAAGTGCAATCTTAGTGTTAAAAAAGAGAAAAACAGCAAACCAACTGTTGGTGACAAAACTGTTAAGAAAACTTACTGCATTCTAGGCCAGCAGAAGCTCAAGTAATGCCTTTTCAATGAGATGGGCAAACCAGAAATTATAATAATCTAATCAGGAGGGTGCAGAATCATTTGTTACAATTTCAGCATCTTGCTGATAGACAGGACCCTACCAAATTCACAGTTCATTTTCGTCAATTTCATGGTCATAGGAATTAAAAAATTGTAAATTTCATAATTTTAGCTATTTAAATCCAAAATTTCAGTGTTGTAATTGTAAGGATCCTGAAACAAAAAAGGAGTTGTGGGGGGCTCGCAAGATTATTGAAGAGAGTATTGTAGTACTGCTACCCTTACTGGTAGTCTCAGTCATGGAGAATGAGTGAGTAGGCACAGTGACAGTAGGGACCTACTGATAGAACAATGGTGGAAGTCTGACATGGAAACAGTCTCATTGTTTGTCACAGATCTGATTGGGCTCCGCCGCACCACCATAGTGAGTGGAATCCAGCCTCTGGATCCCTGGCAGAGACTATTAAGCACAACCAGAATTTTCTTTAATGAGAGAACCCAGGTTATATCACCCGTAATCCCCTCGGGATCTTCTCTCCCCCTCACCTGGGATTCCATCCCAATAAACCTTCCCAGGAAGTGCCACTCAGGATCCAAGGCCCTGTTGCAGGACTGAGGAATCTAGCTCCACTCAGCAGGCATCCAGCAGGGGCTCTATCCTTGCCCCACCCTGCCTCCTTCCTGGCCCTGGCACCTCTGGACACAGGGCTTCACCTGTTGAGTTTTACATGCATGAGGGTGGTTAGGTGGCTCAGAAAACAGATTTGGGGGTGGGGGTCAGCTTCCTCCAGTAAATGGATCAGCCCCTGGTGAGAGAGACCAGCTGAGACTTCTCACTCCCCTTCCCTTCCACCAGAGAAACTAGAATCAGCTGTAACTCCTCCCCTCTCATCCCCTACCCTCCCTCTCTATGGCCAAGGCAGGGCTGGGCCCCCTGCTCAACCCACTCCCCATTGAGCCCCTGGCTTCCAAACTCTGACAAAGCCCAGCCACTGTCTCAGTCTTGGGGTCCATAGGAATACTCCTGGAATTCAGGCCCTCTGTTTAGCACCCCCTCCCTCTGAAAGCTGCATCTAGTGCTGACTCCTCAGATCCCTTCCTCCCCCCGCCTTGCTTAAGGTGTGAGCCTTCTTGGAACAGTTTAGCTCTCTCAGGAGGCATGTGGTAGGTGTTGAATATAACACAGAGATACACTGCACAGAATTCTACAGTGTTGTTGTTCATCAGACTAAGTAATATAGAAGTTTAGAATTTAGACTGAGATTTTATTTTTATTTCTTATGTAACCAACTTTGACCTCTATACCGAACACTTATCACTTAAAACCAATCTTTCTGTAGTTAAGATTATATTAATTTTTATCCTTACCAATGAGTTTGTCTAAAGTGCTTGGGGAATCTATTCAGATTATGAAGGCTGGTGTATGTCCACTATCCTTTGTCGAAGTGGCAAACTAATTAATGAGCTTGCATTGTTCAAGAGAACATCTTGAGCAGTGCAAGACAGTACATCACTGGGGTGCAAGCCTGGGGCTGGGGGAAACTGGCTGGAGTCTCGCTATGGATAAGTCATGAGTGGCTTAGAAAACATTCATACATCTCAGTTGAGTGTGCTTCTCCAGATGTTGATGGCTGAGTGATCACAGCACCTGGACGGGTTTGCTGCTCATCACTAGCATAACATTGTGAGAAACAGCCCAGGCTGAAGTGATTAGGAGGACTCAGTCCCACAGTCTAGGTTGTACCACAGGGGGTATGTCACAAACTGTCCTAGAGCATTTCTGATATCTCTGGATTCTTTGTCTGAATGTATTGTAAACCAGACCATCTACAAGAAACGGAATGGAATCAATCTAAATTATCAGACAACAAAAGAGTAACATATCACACTACATTACCCCCAACGTAAGCTCAAAAATAGTTTTAAGCTTCAGGTGAAAACAACATCGTTTATCAATATCTCTGCCTTTAAAACAGAAGGATAATAAATATGTAGATGGCAGATTAAATCAAAAGGGACTAGATTGCAACAGTGAGTTGTTAGATGGACCCAGGACTCAGATTTACTTATTGGTGTGTTTTATGTGGTTGAGTTCCATTTGAGCTGGGTGATATGTATGCTATATCTAAGAAAGAAAACCACCACAGAACTGTTTCTCCTCTAGTTGGATAGAGCCTTTATAAATGAACATTGCTATGAAAACTTTAGAACTTCTATTCATCTCAACACTTATCTCCAGCCCAAAAGTAGCTGGATGAACAAAATTCTTGCTTTTAGTGAGGCTTTTCAAATATGGCATTTTATCAGAGTAATGGTAGTTGTCATTAAGTGTTCAGGTAATTTCACTTAAGTAAACTTTCTACTGGATGCATCACTGAAGTCAAACTCTCTGAACAGTAAAACAATTATAAGAAAGCTCTTATATGCGCAACCACAGATTTATCTGAAAGGATAAATGTACAAATGGTATTTTGATTTTGAATAAGTAGCACAAGAAAAAAGGAAGTGTTAATGAATGATATGGCCAAAATTCCTCATGAACACAGCTCTAGTTCTGTCTGCATCAGCAACCATAGTAGTCCTAGCTATTTCCAAGATGAATTTCTTAAAGTGATGAACATTTCCTCAGACTGGATTTTGGGAGTCCTTGTGGCAAATAATGGGAAAACAGTGTGAAGACAAACAAGCTTTATTTATGCCCAAAAGCATAGAAACATTTACACTAGAAATGTTACTCTTTCCAACAGTAAGCATACATCTAAATATGGTACTTCTTCAGTGAACATTTTCAGCACAAATCTAATTCCGTTGCTGAACAAAACTCTGTTGCTATTAATTTTTCACACTAACCGTAAACTGCATAAACATTAAATATTTAATATATTAAACTTTTAATTTACACATCAGTGGATAAGTCAGTAAAGCTGATACTCCTATAATAATGAACTGAGTTTGTTGTTTTCAAGAATATAAATAATAGACACTACAATTCTATTGATATTCATAACAGTATATTCTGGGTTCTCCTTCAACATCCTTAAATGTTACAATTTTTTGCCATGAGACTCTGCAATTCCCTCATGTATATACAGAATGATATACAGAATAGTCACTAAAAGATTCCTTGAGGGAAAACATTGCAAAGAAAATGTTTATTTTTCAATAAACACTAGTTAACACTACTCCAACATTAATAGAGCAAGTCTTATGTGTAAAAGGGAAAGAAGTTTAGTATTACTCCTGCCTCTTCTGTAAAGGCTTAACTTAAACCTTAACAATGTTGTCAATGAGAGATGCAATGCAAATGCTCAGCATTCCTTAGGATTTGGCCCATTGAAATTAGAGATTGGAAAATACCTCTTGGGTTATTTGTTCACCTCTATGCCAGTACAGAAATGTTCCCTACAATATAATAAATTAATGATCCCTACTCATTTGGTAAGCTGAGCCCCAAATCATCTGTATCTTATAAATCAAGGCTCACAAATAAAGAGACTCCAATCCTGCAAATAGAATCATGTCGATAGGCTACAAACAGGCACAGAGGTCCACGCACACAGTTCTCTCCACAGGATCAGGCCCTTCACTGTAAGCTCTTCAGGCCAGGGTCTGTCTCTTCCCGTGTAATGGTAGAGTGCACAGCACACCCTGACCCAGATCCTAATTTGGATCTTTGAGTGCTACTGAAATGTAACTAATACATAGAAATGTGATAGATACTGTGGTGATGGGGACTATAGAAGTGCTTAGATAGAAGGAAGGTATGGCATCAGCACACTTACAATCTGTGAAGGTAGATGGTACTCTCTGCGCTGTGTATTTCTCTGTTTAGAAATGTGCAATTATCACAGAATGCAGGTTGCCTCTCCTATGTCACTCTCTAGGACTGGTACTTCATTTTCTCCTTCACTTAACATTGTCCCTTTTGGGGATGTAGGTCTGCCAGTACATTTTAATTGACTAGAATGAACCTTTTGACACTCAGGTCAAGAGCTGCTGAACTCCTCCCTGATGACCTTCCTGGGTCAAATTTGGGGTAGTCCAGATGCAGGGTCAAATTTGGGGTAGTCCAGATGCAGCGCTGGGCAATTTGAGGTATTGGCCTCCGGGAGCTATCCCAGAGTGCTCCAAGTTGACCACTCTGGACAGCACTTTCAACTCTGCTGCACTAGCCAGGTAAACAGGAAAAGCCCCGGGAACTTTTGAATGTAATTTCCTGTTTGGTCAGCATGGCGAGCTCAGCAGAACAGGTGACCATGCAGCCCCAGAATGGCAAATGACTCCAGCATGGAGCAAACGGGAGACATTGGATCTGATTGCTGTATCGGGAGACGAATCTGTGCAGGCAGAACTCTGATCCAGTAGAAGAAATGCTGATATATATGCCAAAATGGCACAGGGCATGGTGGAGACAGGCTATACCAGGTATGCACAGCAGTGCCACGTGAAAATTAAGGAGCTCAGGCAAGCCTTCCAAAAGACAAAGGAGGCAATGGGTCACTCCGGGTCACAGCCCCAGACATGCTGCTTCTATGATCAGCTGCATGCCATTCTAGGTGGGGACCCTACTAGTACCCCAACACTCTGTGGACACATGCAAGGTGGCAGCCTCAGGCAACATGGATGAGGATTTTGTGGATGAGGAAAAGGAGGAGAATGCACAGCAAGCAAGTGGAGAATCCATTCTCCCCGGCAGCCAGGACCTTTTCCTCACCCTGGAGCCAATACCCTCCCAGGGTCTATTGTTCCCAGACCTTGATGGCGGAGAAGTCACCTCTGGTGAATGCACATTTGTAACGACACTACAGGGGTTAAAAGCAATTGTGTTTAATGTTTGATTTGCCCTGAACAATTGGGATGCATTCGCGGCCAGTACAGCTAATTAAAAAGTTTACTTGTCTGGGGATGGAGTGGGAATCCTCCAGGGACACCTCCATGAAGCTCTCCTGGAGGCAGGGCTGGTTCCACGCACCAGCGGAGGAAGCATGTGCCTGGGGCAGCACTTGCTAAGGTGCGGCATTCCGTCCATTCTTGGGGTGGCACAGTCCAAGCAGCTTTTTTTTTTTTCTCCACTTGGGGTGACAAAAATGGTAGAGCTGGCCCGGCCTGGAGGTACTCTGAAAGGCCTTTGCAGAAGGTTTCTGGGGAGGGCTGCCTTATTTCGTACTCCACGGTAGGACATTTTACCACACCAAGCCAGTAGCAAGTGGTCTAGAATCATTTCAGCACAAAGCCTGGCAGCAAATGGTCCTGGGTTTTGGTCGCATTCATGCAACCTTCAGTCTTTATCTTTCTGGTCACCTGGCTGAAATAGGGGAAGTTTTGTAAAGGAATAGTAATCCCCTCTGTTTGCTGATCCCCGACACATCAGACCCCAGGCATGCTGGGCTGTGTGTGATGTGTCACCATACCGGCAGGCACCCAATATAAAAGGCAAAATGCAATGTTGTACCTAAAACACATGTGCTGTCTGCTGTGAATTGCTTGATTCACTGTGAAAGCATCTCCCTTTTGTTCTCAGAAACATATCTTCTGTAATGTCTACCCCTCCACCCCACCGCCCAGCAGCTGCAAAATGTTTCTATGCTCCCCATATCAACTCCGTCCCTGAGGTTATCGTAGATTAGAAGGTGAAAAAAATGCACTTGCAAGGACATGTTTTCAGAGCTCATGCAGTCCTCCCACACTGATAGGGCACAGCTGAATGCATGGAGGCACTCGTTGGCAGAGGCCGGGAAAGCATACAGTGAGCGTGATCGTAACATGCAGGAGGAGATGCTGAGGCTAATGGGGGAGCAAACGGACATGATGAGGTGTCTGGTGGAGCTGCAGGAAAGCAGCTAGACTACAGACCCCTGCTGCAGCCATTGTGTAACCGCTTGCCCTCCTCACCAAGTCCAATATCCTCCTCACCCAGATGCCCAAGACCACAGCGGGGGAGGCTCCAGGCACTCTGCCACTCAACTCCAGGGGATGGCCCAAGCAACAGAAGGGTGTCATTCAAATAGCTTTGATTTGTAATGTGGATACAATAAGCAATGTGGTCTTGTCCTTCCCTCCTCCCCCACCCCACCATCAAACCCTTTGTACACCCAGGCTTCCTTTTACTAGTCAGCATTGCCAGTGATCTCAAGGTTTTTTTTAATATACAAAGAATGAATGTATTCAGAACAATAGGGACTTTATTTCCTGTGCCAGCTGTGGTCGAAGTAGGAAGGGGGATTGGCTTACAGGGAAGTACATTCATCAAAGGGGGCGGCTTTGCATCAAGGACAAATGCACACAACTGTCACACCATAGCCTGGTCAGTCATGAAACTGTTTTTCAAAGCCTGTCTGATGCACAGCATGCCTCACTGTGCTCTTCTAATTGCCCTGGTATCTGGCTGTGCGTAATCGGCCGCCAGGCGATCTGCCTCAACCTCCCACCCCGCCATAAACGTCTCCCCCTTGCTCCATAATATTTGTGAGAGTAAGCAGCAATAACAAGGGGAATATTGCTTTCGCTGAGGTCTAACCTACTCAGCAAACTGCACCAGTGCCCTTTTAAACACTCACAGGCACATTCTACCACCATTCTGCCCTTGCTCAGCCTATAGTTGAACTGCTCCTTACTGCTGTCCAAGCTCCTGTGTACGGCTTCATGAGCCATGGGAGCAAGGGGTAGGCTGGGTCCCCAAGGACAACTATTGGCATTTCAACATCCCCAACAGTAATTTTCCATTCTGGGAATAAAGTCCCTTCTTGCAGCTTTCCGAACAGCCCAGAGTTCCGAAAGATGCGAGCATCATGCACCTTTTCTGGCCATCCCATGCTGATGTTGGTGAAACGGCCCTTGTGATCCACCAGGGCTTGCAACACCATTGAGAAGTACCCCTTGTGGTTTATGTATTGGCTGCCTTGGTGGTCCAGTCCCAAGATAGACAGAACACATATCCCTATCACCCCACCACAGTTAGGGAACCCAATTGCAGCAAAGCCATCCACTATGCCCTGCACATTTCCCAGAGTCACTACCCTTCTTAGCAAAAGGGTATTGATTGCCCTGGCTACTTAGATCACAGCAGCCCACATGGTAGATTTCACCACTCTGAATTGATTCCCGACTGACCGGTAGCAGTCAGGCGTTGGAAGCTTCCACAGGGCTATCGCTTCTCAACTCTCAGGGAAGGTCTCATCTTGGTATTCCTGCACTTCAGAGCAGGGGAAAGCAACTCAAAGAGTCCCATGAAAGTGGCTTTACGCATGCGAAAGTTTTGCAGCCACTGGGAATCATCCCATACCTGCAACACTATGTGGTCCCACCAGTCTATGCTTGTTTGCCAGGCCCAGAATCAGCGTTCCACTGTATTAACATGCCCTAATGCCGCCATGATATCCCAATTGCCATATCCCGTGCTTTCAGGGATGTCTGTGTCCATGTCCTCCTCACAATCTTCCTCATGCTGGCGGCTCCTAGCTAGGCTCTGCACATACTGCAGGGTCATGCACGAGTGTTTGCAATGCTCACAAAAGCAGCGCGCAGCTGAGCGGGCTCCATGCTTGCCATGCTATGGTGTCTGCAGGGATAACCCAGGAAAAAAGATGCAAAATGATTGTTTGCCGTTGCTTTCAAGGAGGGAGGGAAGGAGAGAGAGAGGAGGGGTGACTGACGACATGTACCCAAAACCACCCGCGTCAGTGTTTTTGCCCCATCAGGCATTGGGAGCTTAACCCAGAATTCCAATGGGCAGTGGAGACTGCAGGAACTGTGGGATAGCTACCCACAGTGCACCACTCCATGAGTCGATGCTAGCCTTGGTATTGAGGACGCACTCTGCCGACCTAATGCGCTTAATGGGGACATGCACTATCAACTGTATAAAATCGGTTGCTAAAGATAGACTTCTATAAAATCAACCTAATTTCATCATGTAGACTTGCCCTTAGAGAAATGGAATGAGAGTGGGAGTCGTGTTCTTAGCCTCTTCTCTAACCTTGCCTTGAGTAAGGCACTTTATATAGGCTACTTCCATCCCTGCCACACCTAACAGACAACAGTGTGAGCAGACCTTCCTTTTTGCAGCACTTCCACTAGCCACAAATACTGAAATAAAAATGAACTCATCCCCTGTACCTGCAAAATGAATTATACTACACTGAGGCATTTTAGGAAACCGGGCAAATTAGTCGAAACAATAGTAAAGAATAAAATTGTCAGACACATAGAAGAACATAAATTGTTGGACAAAAGTCAACATGGTTTCTGTAAAGGGAAATTGTGTCTTACTTGAGTTCTTTGAAGGGGTCAACAAACATGTGGACAAGGGAGATCCAGTGGACATAGTGTACTTAGATTTCCAGAAAGCCTTTGACAAGGTCCCTCACCAAAGGCTCTTATGTAAATTAAGTTGTCCTGGGATAAAAGAGAAGGTCCTTTCATGGATTGAGAACTGGTTAAAAAGACAGGGAACAAAGGGTAGGAATTAATGGTAAATTCGCAGAATGGAGAGGGGTAACTAGTGGTGTTCCCCAAGGGTCAGTCCTAGGACCAATCCTATTCAACTTATTCATAAATGATCTGGAGAAAGGGGTAAACAGTGAGGTGGCAAAGTTTGCAGGTGATACTAAACTGCTCAAGATAGTTAAGACCAAAGCAGACTGTGAAGAACTTCAAAAAGATCTCACAAAACTAAGTGATTGGTCAACAAAGTGGCAAATGACATTTAATGTGCATAAACGTAAAGTAATGCACATTGGAAAAAATAACCTCAAATATACATACAATATGATGGGGCCTAATTTAGCTACAAAGAATCAGGAAAAAGATCTTGGAGTCATCGTGGATAGTTCTCTGAACATGTCCATGCAGTGTGCAGACGCAGTCAAAAAAGCAAACAGGATGTTAGGAACCATTAAAAAGGGGATAGAGGATAAGAAGGAAAACATATTATTGCCCTTTATAAATCAATGGTACGCCCACATCTTGAATACTGCATATGGATGTGGTCTCCTCATCTCAAAGAAGATATACTGGCACTAGAAAGGGTTCAGAGAAGGGCAACTAAAATGATTAGGGGTTTGGAACAGGTTCCATATGAGGAGAGATTAAAGAGGCTAGGACTTTTCAGCTTGGAGAAGAGGAGACTAAGGGGGATATGAGAGAGCAGGGGTCAGCAACGTTTGACACGCGGCTCGCCAGGGTAAGTACCCTAGCGGGCTGGGCCAGTTCATTTACCTGCTGACGCGGCAGGTTCGGCCGACCGCGGCCCCCACTCGCTGCGGTTCTCCATCCCAGGCCAATGGGGGCGGCAGGAAGCGATGCAGGCGAGGGATGTGCTGGCCGCGGCTTCCTGACGCCCCCATT
Source organism: Trachemys scripta elegans (assembly GCF_013100865.1). NCBI lineage: Eukaryota > Metazoa > Chordata > Testudines > Emydidae > Trachemys > Trachemys scripta. Next base: position 88,821,029 of record NC_048304.1, on the reverse strand, counting down.
GGCTCGGGACAGTGAACTGCGGCTAGTGGGGGCCACGATCGGCCGAACCTGCCACATCAGGAGGTAAGTAAACTGGCCCGGCCCAGTAGGGTGCTTACCCTGGTGAGCCGTGTGCCGAACGTAGCCAACCCCTGTGATAGAGGTATATAAAATCATGAGTGATGTGGAGAAACTAGATAAGGAACAGTTATTTACTTATTCCCATAATACAAGAACTAGTGGTCACCAAATGAAATTAATAGGCAGCAGGTTTAAAACAAATAAAAGGAAGTTCTTCTCACAGTGCACAGTCAAGTTGTGGAACTCCTTACCTGAGGAGGTTGTGAAGGCTAGGGCTATAACAGCGTTTTAAAAGAGAACTGGATAAATTCATGGAGGTTAAGTCCGTTAATGGCTATTAGCCAGGATGGGTAAGGAATGGTGTCCCTAGACTCTGTCAGAGGGTGGAGATGGATGGTAGGAGAGAGATCACTTGACAGTTACCTCAATTCACTCCCTCTGATGGACCTGGCATTGGCCACTGTCAGCAGACAGGATACTGGGCTAGATGGACCTTTGGTTTGACCCAGTACGGCCGTTCTTATGTTCTTAAATTAGAAACACAACTGAAGATTTTGAATTCATATGGACCACATTCAAAACGTTTGGGCAAGCAAGCTCAGAAAAAACATGATGGATAAAAATTGAGTTAATTTTACTTGAGGCACCTTTTTGGGCACTGTTTCAAAATATCCAACATATACTTCAGCACATGTTTTGGTACTTGTTGGAAAATACATAAGGGTGGAAACTACAATAACCTATATGTTAACTGTGTTAAATCTTATCTGTATTTTCTTTACACAGACATTTCAATACTAGTGAATTATCTTTTGAATGCATGCAAACATAATTTATATAACTTTACCTGTTTTCATTTTATATTAGGTTCTCTCCACTATTATTTTATAGGGCAAAAATCATCAGTTTCACCACTAAAAACGGCACTTAAAAAAAAGAATTACAGAAGCATAATGCCATAAGGAAAGAGTGAAATATTAAACTACATTAAAAAGTGCCGCAGTCCGCAAGGTGAGAATAAGCTGTCGGGTTACTATTAGCAATGGGCTGACCATTGCATGAAGACCAAATCCTATTTTATAAAGTGCCATTTTTCTTTGAACTCTGTTTTATTTCTTTACAGTAATAATTAAAAAGTCTTGTGATATATCAGACTGTTTGTGTTCATTAAATCACAGTGATGTGATGCAGACGATAGCACCGTGTGATGAAACTGTAAGATAAAAATTATTTCATGCACTGCTTCCCAAAATTATCCTCACTTCCTTAGCTTTCTCAATTAAAACTCAACAAGGATGTCAAATCAGAAGATGCTTCAAACACCCTTGATTGCCTTTTGAAAAGCAATTCAGCTGGTGTGTTATGAGAGCAACATATTGCGATACACCGCTGAGCACACAACTCAACAACAGTCAGAAGTCTATAATCTCCCCGAGATCTGGTCCATTTAGCTTAAATTATTTTCTGTACTTTAAATGAAAAAGTATTTTCCTCATTAGCAACATTAGACTTTGTAAGCATTCAGCTGTTTCTTGTGCATTTCTCTTACCTCATGTCCAGTCCAATGACTTTTGTTATGCCTGTTTCTATAAATTAGGGTATATTTACAGTTAAATTAATGTCTGAGACTATTATTTACACCCAGGACTCAAAATGAGCCAATACAGCAACATGGTTCCACTGGAAACATCATATTCTACAGAAAACATTTCGCTGGGGAAATTAGATCTATAAACATACGTATCTATCTAATGTGTGGTCTTTACTGTTGCAAATATAACAAGTTGGATCCAAATGTGAACAAAGCAATGGGGAGCTGTTTTCCTGAGTCTAATGACAGGCAAACAAACAAAAGCTCTAAGAAATGTGTGAGGAGTTCTAAATATCTCAGTCATGCATTAATTCTGAAGCACAATGACATCAAAACAAGACATCAGTGTGGATAGTTATTTCACTCTTCATCATTTCAGCAGACATCTGAAAAGCAGAATAAAGGGTCTGGAACCCAGTGGAAATTTTCCCAGTGCTGGGGGCTTCCTGAGATGGCATGCGGGCAGCATACTTTATTCCAATAACTAATGAACATTTGGGGAAAATGATAGCCTTGTGAAAGATTCAACACTGGTTCAATTAGTGTGTGAGAGCTCACAATACACATCCTCTGAGACCCTAAAGAAATCTTCCAATCAAGGAAGACTATTGCTTACATTCCTGATATGTCTAAGGAAAAAAAACAAGCAGGAAAATTTTTTTAAGAGAATAATAAAAATATTTTCTGGGTTTTTTTATGCATCATAAAGAAATAAAAAAGGCCACAAATCCAATTTAAAAAATAATCTTCTGCAGGATATACTTAATGTCACAATATCGGACATTAACTGAACAGGATTGCAAAACTAAACCCACCTTCTGTTCATCTGCCCAACAATTTACTCCTTTTCGAAGTGTCCATGAAAAGATGCGGATTGTGCATTGTTAGCTTTTTTGGCACAAATCCAGACTATGGTGAAGCAAGTGGTGGGGAATAAATTTCAAATTCCAAAGAGGTTTTTCCACAGGGAATGCCAGATTTCAGGACTCGGCCCTAAAATGTTATCAAGTATGAGAAGTACAGTATCTAATCTATTATACACTCCCACATAACATCATACGATATCTATATCTTATATGAGAATTTATAAAGTGTGATAGCTTCCAGTACCATTGGATTACGCTATTAAGATATTATTACCCCCCATTTACAGATGAAGAAACTAAGGCAGAGGTTAAGTGACTTGCCCAAGGTCATAAGGAAAATCTGTGGTAGACTCAAGAATAAAATTCAGATTTCCCAGCTCTGTGCCTTAACCACAAAGATCATCTTTGACAGTTCTCAGGGAACACAGGACTGTGAGTCACCTGGTTACCCCCAGTCTTCGGTGTGAGGGAGCCTTGCCTGTGGTGGAAGGGTGTCAGCCCCCATAAACCACCAGCCTATCAGCCTTTCAAGATCTCTTCTCTTTACTATGCCAGCCCTGTCTTCACCTTGCAGGTTAACAATAGATGCACCCTGGCCCCCAAGTCCCTTTGAAGCATTCCCCTGTAATATCCAGCCCAATATCAGTTACTCAGGGTAAGTCAATTCTACATGCTACTTCCAGCATCACATACGGTATATAGCCACACAGCATCCCTAGCATGGGTATAAATAGCAGTGTAGTCAGTGAGGCACATCTTAGACAAGCAGCTTAAAGACACACCTGAAGGGTGTGGGTGTATACAAAAACACGCTCTATTCTCTCAAGCTGTGCATCTTGGTCTTCTCTGCTACTTTTACCAGTGTAGTGTCCCACTGCTGAAGCCTTTTCCATCCACAGTAAAAGACTCCCCCCCAGTGAAGAAAGGCTCTGGAAGGGAGGAGGCAGAAGGGAAAAAACTTAGATAGCTCCCTGTAGCAGGAGGGGTTCCCACAGTGTGGGAGGAGGGGCTGCAGGGAAAAGCTCCACCAGTTCCCCACTGCTGGAGCCTTCCCACGTTAAAGGGAAAGATACATTCCAGCAGGAGGAAGCAGTGGGAAAAGGCTGCCAGTTTTTGCTGTTGGAGCCTTTCCCTCTGGCAGAGAAAAACTCTGGCACCTTCCCACTGCTGGGACATTTCCCCTTTCTGGGGAAAGGCTCTGGCAGAGTGGAGGCAGAATGGAATGGCTTCAGCAACTCCCCGCTGCTCGAACTCTTCCCCTGTTGCAGCTCCCCAATGTTGAAGTCTTTCCCCACAGCAGGGGAGCAGTGCCTCCTCTCCTTCCCTCCCCCCCACCACAGCCCTTCCTCACCTTGGTGAAAGGCTCTGGCAATGGGGAGCCGCTAAAATCTTTCCCTGCTGCCTCCCATCCACTAGAGCCTTTCACTGACATGTATAGCTATGCACTACAGTGTGGATGCAGCCTGGTTTTCACTGCAGTGTGTATCTACACATACATTACACACAGCTGCCAGTGGTGTGCAGTGTAGATGGAGCCATATAAATGTCGTATCTTCTGTTCCCAAAGAAGCAGTGTACCCCAATTTACCAGTTTTGTCTTAACCAGCCCCCGCTCCTGTATAACACAATACTTGTAATAAAACAAAAGGTTTGTTTAAGAAAAGAGAGATTCTATTCGAAACGAACTAAAAAAAAAACAAACAAAAACTATTAAGTTCCCGGATTTCTAGAGTTCTCGGTTAAATCCGACATACTTTTGCTCAAATCTGGCAAGTTTAAAATAAGACAAATTATGAAAATAGATTACAAATACATAAGATACACTATTCAGAGTTATGTCTTCTGCAGATATATAAAGCCAACAAAATAAAATATACCTAGGAAAAGGATAGCTTTGTATCACATAACCATTTTAAAAGTTTGGTCCGAAGACCAACCTTTGAGGAACTCCATTAGTAACTTTCTCTCAGTCTGACAGTTCACCTTTCAGCACAAAACATTGTTTTTTCTTCTTTAGCCAGTTCCTTACATATCTTACAATTCTTGTACAAATCCCCATCTTCTCTAACTTAACTAATAATTTCCCATGTGGTGTCATGCCAAATGCTTTACTGAAGTCCAAGTATATTAGATCTACTGCATTTCTCCTGTCTCAAAAAAATCAGTTAGGTTAATCTGGCACAATCTACTTTTGGTAAACTCAGGTTGTATTGCATCCTCTTTTCCATTTACCTCCATGAATTTAATTATTTTTTCCTTCAAAATTTGTTTGAAAGCTTTCATACTACTCATGTCAGACTAATAGGTCTGTAATTGCCCGGATCACATTTTTTTCCTTTGACAGTGAGGAGGCAGGAGCTAGACAGACTTTATAAATCGAATTATTAGATGGTTATTTGGGGACTAACCTCTAAGTTACATAAGCAAATTGTAGTGAAACAATGGCTTGCTGCCAAAATTTTAAAAGGGATCCTCTTAACATTTTCTACTTCTGTAGATGATTCCTAGGGTAAAATACTTGTATCAAAGTATTTGTCAGTGCTATACCTTCCCATATAAAAACAATTTATCAGTTTCAGACCCTTCCCTCCAATCCATTAATCCTTCTCTACCACCCTAAAACCAATCAGGCTTTCCCCTCCCCAGCACACCTCTTGGAGGCTTCTCTGACAATTAGATATGCAGACACACACAATAATCTTTAAACTAAAACACCCTCTTCACACTCCTCCTCAATTCTGGTACAAAGCTTTCCGGTGGTTGTTAAATGAAACTCTCTCTTGGATGGTCATCCTTACTCCTCCCTCCTCCCTGCACATGGTTCTGTAGAAAACTAGTAAAAAAGTAATATTTCACTGATTTTACTGTGAGTAGCTGATCACACATCTAGTAAACAGGGCTGTTATTGAGAATAAATTGTGGAGAATCTGGAAATAACTCCACTGAGAAATGTGGGGCTCTCTCACTGTAGAGAATTTAACTTTTCTGTATAATTCAGTGATCTAGTAAAGATCTCATGAGCAAAGTGATCTCACGAGACACAGCTTGATTAATCAATTATGATTCAGTGAGACAACATGCAGAAAACGTATGTCCCTATTTCAAACAGAACCAAGAGAAGGAGCTTTTTTTTTTTTTTTTTTAAAAAAGAGAAATATTAAAAAAAAAAATCACAAAATTTCACTTGACATATTTCAAGGCACTCTCAAGTCTCCTCTCACACAGCTGTGGAAACCAAGAAGAAATTCTCAATCTCAAAACAAGAAAAGCACATGAAAGAGGATGTTCAGTACTATCTCAGATCTACGGCCTCCTCAGTGTCTCATCTCTAGCTGCAGCAATCTTTGATGCTTCAGAGGAAGGAGACAAAAAAAAAATCCTCAAAGAAACAAAGAAAAAACAGAATAAATCTGGAGGAGGGGAGAGAAGGTAGAGAAGGAGTATTCCCTCCCTGACCCCTGCTTGTGAGTGGCTGAAACTCTGAAGAATGAGATTTTAAGAACATCAGACCTGAACCAGAAGTGACCTCCTGACTCCCACCCTCACAAACAACCGCGTCATACAACCCCACTCATACATTTGCCATTCTCTTTCTGAGAACTAATTAAGATGTTTGGCCCACAACTCCTATCAGGAGGATGTGCCAGAACCTCACTCTTATAATAGCCTGAATTTGTTCATGGACAGTTTACATCCATTTGTTCTTCTGCCAACTTTGTACTTTAGCTTAAATAGCTCTTCACCCTCCATTTACCTCAATGTATTTATAGAAAGCAATCATATCCCCCCACTTTAGCCTCTCTTTTGCTAGGCTAAACAAGCCAAGCTCTTTCAATCTCATCTCACAAGATAGGCCCCGTCATTCCCCAGATCATCCTAGTAGCTCTTCTCTGCACAGTTTCAGTATGAATTCTTGAACATGGGTGACCAGGGAATTGTACACAGTATTCCAAACGAGGGCTTATTAGTGTCTTTATACAATGGCATTACCACTTCTCTATCTCTAATGGAAACGCCTTGCCCGATACATCCTAGGATCACATATGCCTCTTTAGTAAATTATGATTTCCTGAGGGGAAAAATAAATAAGATTTGCTTCATACAATTAATTTCAAATGTGGATAATGAGTTTATCCCCTAAGTATGCCTGAAATTCATATTTGAAAATGACTTGCTTAGTAAAACCAGATTTACACATATTAGTATTTACAAAGGTGGTCATTTATTTTTTATACTATGTGCCAACAGATTGTACACCGATTACTGACAGGTTTGAAAGCCAGTTTTCAGAAGGAACAGAGAGCACTACATTCATTAATTTTCAACACATCCATAGTTACAACCATGTTAGCTATATTATAAAATGACTGCACCTCCCAGAACTGTACTCAAGAATGTCATCATTCAACATTTCATTATTGATTAATGTCTACACTGGAATAAATGTGACACTCACACAATATATCACATTAATTCAGATTTCTTTGGATTTCATTTTACTAGGTGGTCAGTACAAAAGATAGGGGGCAGACTGATACTTTAAAGAAAGAAAATGGGAGGAGATGTGATTTGCAAAAGTGAGGAGTGGCAGTTCACATTTATCCCCACAAAGGAGTGATTAGATACCTTCACAGTTCATGCAATCTAATTAAGAAATATTTGGACCATTTCCATATCAAGGTCATCTTTTGATAATAAAACATGCAGTGATATTAAGAAAGAATACATGTAATAATCCCTTTTTCCCTACTTGCCAGTGGAGACCTTTTTTTACTTTTATGAGGGGTAACTCACAAAAATAAATGTATCAAGTAATGGAATGTGCAATTTAGCTGCCTTACCTGAGCAATCACCCTATCTACATCTCACATACTGAGTAACACATTTATTAAGAAAAGGTGAAATGAAACTTTCTTAATGGATAGAAGACTAAAGTAGGATTTAACAAAATGGAAATGATTTGAATTAGAATAAAATAACCCCCATATAGTAGTGCCACGCTCATGGAATATACATCAAAGCTCTTATCTATTGTAATTGAAAACACTACCTACAGATGAGAGATTTCCTGTATATTATTTCATTGTATAGGAAATGCCAAGTCAATTTCAGGTAGCAGTCCAGGCTTTAAAATAGCATACATCAGTGGTGTGAAGAAAACCTTATCTCCTCTAACCCACTACTACATCCTGAAAAAGGTTATGTGGTCTGTATGCAGATTGCAATGGGGACTATTAAGGAAACAGTTTGGAGAAAAAAGGTGAGTGAAAGACCTTGGAGGGGTGCCTATCTTAACTGATTCAAGATGGGCAAATGTTGTATCCAGTTTTTATTTCCTAAGAATCAAAATTCACTCATCTCTACTCAAAAGTATCATGTTATAATATATTATTTATTTGCATGATTGTAGTACCTAAGAGCCCTAGTCATGGGCCAGGGCTCTATTGTGCTAGGTGCTCACAAACACTAAACTAAAGGATGGACCCTGTCCCATAAAGCTTATCATCTAAGTATAAGACAAGAGATAAGAGGTGGATGGTGACAGGGGACTACAAGAAACAATGAGACAATATTGGTCACCAAAATAGGCTGTGGTCTCAGTACATCAGTGACCAAAATCTTGCAGAAAACCTTCCACATTAAACCTTCCAGTTAAAAACAACCTATCATTTATTTGATGATACACATTAGGAACTTTACATCAAAATAAAACACAATTTTTCAAAATATTAACTGCAATGAAATGCATCAGAATATTATGGCTCATAAAGAAATCACATCTGTCACAATATTACAATCAGCATGTCTAGATACTTTTATATATTTGTGCTACCCCTAAACATGTTTGTGTATCTGGATATAACAATACTACATTAAAAATCTGTATAATAAACAAACACGGTATCAGAAACTCTATTCCTGAATAAGATTTATTTCAACATGAATGTGTATAGTACTCCTGGGGGAATTTTGTGCCACTGCACATGCACAGAATTTATGTACCCCACAGGTTTTTTTTTTTTATTAAACTTCCCCCACAGAAAAATGGCTTTCTGATGGGGAAGCAAAGGGAAGCCACAAGAGTGGTCATCTGACCCTCCCCAGCAGTATGTTTTGTGTACGCAGGGCAGCCAACAGAGGTAAATCACTGTGGGGCAGAAGGCGGAAGTAGGGAAGACCCGGCTGGTGGCTCCTACCCTGTGCCAGGCTCAGCTGCTAGTCTGGGCGCAGGAAGCTCTGCAAACACCCCCTCCACCCCGCTTCCTACGCCCATTGATCCTCAACTGCAAGGGGAAGGATCTGTGTGCAGCGGGATGCTCCCCCATCCACCCAACCCCCATGCATCCAGACCCCCTCTTACCCAAACCCTCCTGCCGAGCCTCATTCCCCCATACTCAGAACCCCCCCCCCACTTAAGCCCCACTCCACCAAGCCCCAACTAGTTGCTCCTGGATCCCTACCCCACTGAGCTCCACTCCCCCAGCATCTGGACCCCCATGCAGTCCCCGACACCCAAATCCCCCTGCTGAGCTCTATACCCCCCGCTCAGTCCCAATTACCTTCACCTGAACCCTCCCTTGCACTGTGTCAGGGTTGGGTGCAGCCTCACCACTGAGTCTGAATCCCGGGGGGAGCTGCACACTGATCTCCCACCTCCATGCAGCCAGTGGCCTGTGTACCCCAATGCAATAAAATTTGCAGAATTTTAAGATATTGTGGGTATATGAGAGAGAGGGAGAGAGAGAGAGGCGCACAGAATGCCCTCAGGAGTAGTATACTGACCGGTGTACATGTATGTCTGTTGACCTATGCACCTTCCTCTGTTTCTACTTGTAAATACCGGATTAAAAAAAAAAACAAAAAACCCACAGATCAATAAATAAAATACAAAGTTTGTTTTCATTGCAGTTCACTCAGTGCTAGTACTAATATATCTTTGAATGGGAAATTGTACAGCTGTGTCCATGTCCCCATCTTTCTTCAGTATAGAAGAGGCTCACAAATATTATAGAAAAAGTCCATTATAAATCGAAACATTTAATATGGCTCATTTAGGAAACATGTTTTATCCTGCATTTCAGCGAATGTCTGCAATCAATGAATCTGTTACTTTGTAAAGTGATGTGGTACCATATTGTCTAAACATAGGGCCAGAGCCGCAGACCTATACTGGATGTTTTGTGGTGCCTTTAAAGTGGATTTCTCTGATGTAATGATTCCCTCAATTTAAATGAGAGTTGAAGGTGCTCAATCCCTCCCAGGATCAGGTCTGCATTGCTTTTAAAATAGCAAGTGGAGATTCCTCTATAGTATCTGTTTTCAAATTCATTATAATAACTAAAATTGAGTAACTCTTAGGCCGTGTTACATTTTAAATACAATTGGTTAGGATGAGCGGTATGTATTTCTGATTAAGCAGCAAGACCTTAAAGTATTTACCTTTAGCCAATTAATTTGATCATTGAAACGTGTTATCGTTATGGTGATCTCATATATTATGTCATCTATAACCAAGGTGTGATGAATAGATATAAGTAGGATAGGACTACAGAAGAATAAGATTGACAAGTATTTAGGAGTGATGAGTATGTATTAAGTACAACTAAAGCGAGTCTGTAATGCCAGGCCTACAGGCCTGTAAGCCACACTAGACCTCAGGCTTAAGGAGACTTGACATGAGTGAGCAGCCTAAGACTAACCCTATGCCAATAAAATAGGGTTACCATTCGTCCGGATTTACCCAGACATGTCCTCCTTTTTGTGTTAAAAATAGCGTCCGGGGGGGAATTTGTAAATCACTCAAAATGTCCGGGATTTCCCCCCCCAGGCAGAGCAGAGCGAGCGGCTGGGAAGGCTGCAGGAAAGTCAGCCTCTCGCCTGGGGCTCTGGCAGCCAGAGCCCTTCCCCCTGCAGCTTGCTGGGACTCCGGAGCAGCTGTAGAGCTCCTCCTCCCTGCCCCCCTCCCTCCCTTCCTGCATTCTGAGCCGGCCGGGCCGTTTGCATTGCCTCGGCAGCTCCTCCTCCCCTGCAGCCCAGCGCCCCGCTCTGGCAGCACTGTGCAGGGGCAGGGACCGGGTTGTGTGTTGCGCTGGGGAGTGCAGCCACGTGTCCGGCTCCGCACAGAGCCCAACACCCTGTTCTGAGCGGCAGGGTAAGGGGACCAGGGGGCAGGAGAAGGGGCAGGGAGATTTTGGAGGGGGCAGTCAAGAGACAGGGAGGGCCTTTTGGGGGGAGATGGAGAAGGTTTTGGGCAGTCAGGATACAGGTAGGGGGTAGGGTCCTGGGGGGCAGTTTGGGGGGGGGTCTTAGGAGGGGGCAGTCAGGGGACAAGAAACAGGGAGGCTTAGGTAGGGGGTGGGGTTCTGGAGGGCAGTTAGGAGCAGGGGTCCCAGGAGGGGGCAGTCAGGGGACAAGAGGCAGGAAGGCTTATGTTTTTATGTTAAGGGTAATAGTGTCACGTCATTGGCTTTTGCCGATGATGTGGCAATTTTAAGTAGCTCATATAAAGGAATGATCAAAAATTTGGGTATCTTAGAGGAGTTTTGTAAAAATACTAATCTCTCTGTTAATGTGAAGAAAACGAAAGGCTTTCATATTTTAACTAAACATAAAACCTATGTAGTTAATCCTAAGGATAATTGGCAGATAGGGTCAGAGAAGATTGAATATGTTCAACCAGGGGATTTTGAAAAATATTTAGGGGCTAGAATAGATCCCTGGATAGGTGTAGGGGGACCAGTACTTAAAGAAAAATTGAAAGATTGGAGTGAGAATTTAATTAAGGCCCCATTAAAACCGGCCCAAAAAATATTAATTTTACAGACATACATCTTACCGAAGCTATTTTATAATCTTCTTTTAATAGAACCCCCTTTTAATCTTTTAGACGATCTTGATGTGTTAGTTAGAAAAATAGTTAAAGAGATTTTACATTTACCTCAGTGTACCACAGATGGGATATTTTATTCTAGAGGTAGGGATGGTGGTTTAGCTCTCACTAAGTTTAGTGTGCAAATCCCAAATATGTTAATTCGTAAATGGAGGAGACATATTGTCTCGAGAGATGATTGGATGGACCTATCTTATCTATATGCAGGAGAAAATCTTGTGGATAAAATATTGTCATTTAGTGCAGTAACATCTCATCCCAAGAAATGGAGGGAAGAGGAGTTTTTAAGATGGTCGGAACTAAGATGTCAGGGAATAGGGATAAAATATTTTAAAAATGATTTAATTAGTAATTCGATTTTTAGAAACTCTAGTAAAGTTAAATCGTCAGCGTATATCGCAGCATTGCAGCTTAGGGCAAATATTTATCCTACTAGGGAGACATTAGCAAGAGGAAGAGGAGGTGTGAATGCTCTTTGTAGATGGTGCGGTAAAGTGCGGGAGACTGTTCCCCATATCTCAGGACAATGTTATAAGACTAAGAATGCTAGGATAAAAAGGCATAATAGAGTAGTGTCTGCAGTTGTAGATAAGGTTGGTAAATTAGGGTGGAAGGCAATGATAGAGCCCCATTTGAGAAATAGTAAGGGTGAGTTAAGAAAGCCGGATATTATATTTATAAAAGGAGATACAGCAGTGGTGGTTGATGTTACAGTGCGATGGGAGGATAATGCCGGAAGTTTGGAACAAGCCCACAGTGAGAAGGTGGCTTATTATCTTGAGTTAGAGGAAGAAATTAAAAACTTAACGGGAGGTAAAAATATCCACTTCTTTGGTTTTGTGCTTGGGGCGCGTGGCAAGTGGAGTGAAGGTAATAATGATTTGTTACAATTATTGGGAATGGACAGAAGTAAAAATTTTAAGGAGAGTATATGTAGACTTGTTTTATATTCCACTATTGGTATGATGGCTATATTCAGTGACAGGTAAAGATCCCGGAGTTTCCATTCCGTGTATCTTGCCAAAACTAAATTTTAGCTATTTTGGTTTCCATGCTCTAAATTTTCAAATTTTTAATATTGTTTTGAACATTAACATATTTAGTGTTATTTAATATCTGCCCTTCAATAGAATGGTTTTAACTATATAATAAATACTTATTAATGGATGAAATTCCAATTTAAATTATTAGTTTATTTTTTTTTTTTTAACTACTGGATGTGGATGCAGACTGGCCGCGTATAGTAACCAGGAAAGGGCAGGTAGTCACGCCTGTACATAAATAGGAGGTGGAGTCCTGGGAGGCAGTTAGGGGCAGGGGTCCCAGGAGGGGGCAGTCAGGGGACAAGGAACCGGGGGAGGGTTGGGGGTTCTGAGGGGGGGCGGGAAGTGGGAGGGGCAGGGGCGGGGCTAGGGCAGTAAGGGGGCAGGGCTCCTCCCGTCCTCTTTTTTGCTTGCTGAAATATGGTAACCCTAAATAAAACCACAAGATTACTGTAAAGGATGTGCTAATAGGTAATATTATGGAAAATAGGTCACAATGTACCCACCCAGACTGCAAGACACCTGATTGTAACATCACAAAGTTCTGTTCGGACTACAGGTTACCCTGGGAACAGATTGATGTAAATGTTAAAGAGAACAACCTATGAAAAGCAGAGCACCCCAAAAACCATGAGATGTGGAAGTACAGATAAGGAAAAGGAGGGTTGGAACCCCCATGCATATGCATAAGGTGTTAGGTGTGGTCAGAACCTTTTTTATCTGGTTGCCTGGTTGTGCCAGAGTGGGAAGACCTCATTGGGAAGGGAAGACCTCATTGTGAAGACCCCAGCAGGAACCAACCCCTCTATCGACAACCAACCATTGAGAGATCCAGAAGACTGTATAATAGCTTCGGCAACAGCATTAGCTATTTCTTGGGCTCTCTCAGATTGTGTAGATGTGCACATGAGTGTAATTTATAATTTATAATACAAACAAGATTTTTATTTGTAGCTGTGTTTGTGGTCACTGTATTCATTTTTCATGTGCTATGAGTCTCCCAATCTAAGAGAGGATGAAAGTTATCCTTTATGATTATTGATCTAAAAAACCCATAGCACCACAGGAGCCAAGCTCACTCCCTAGGGACACTATAAAATTGACTGGATTGTCCTGAGTTAAACTAAATAGAGGCTACACACCTTTAGTACCAGAGTTTGCTCCCGTCTCCATTTGAAGTCAGTTTTAAAATTCCCATTGGCTTCAGTGAAAGCAGAATTAGACCCTAACATATTTGCATTTTCTTGCTGATACAACATTCTTTCATGCATTACATTTACAATGTAATGGTAAATTTTCACTAAAGAACAATGTTACATTTGTTTGAAAGGAGATTGCCAGATAAAACATTGAATTAAAAATTATACCTTCTACAAAAATGGTTTTCAAAACTGGAACTCAGCAAGGTGTCTTGCTGGGAATAAAGAAATGTATTAAATCTCTCCCCCTCCCACTACTCATGTTTTCTTTTGTCAACTCATAACAAACAAAAGTGTCCAATCCCATTCTGAAAAAAAGTGACTATACTCGGGAGTGGAGAAAAAAGAGGCAGGTAGGTAACATGAACAAAGGAAAACTAAGGTTCTGACGGTGTGATATGCAATCTCAACTCCAGTTGTGGTCACAAAGCAAGACAACTCGGTCTCCTGATTCACTGTACTCTGCTTTATTCATTTACCACTGTACTTCCAGATTCTACCCAGTCCTATTATAGACACATATTCAACAGGGTATGTTAGGTTGCTAATTCACCTTGAAGCAAACAAGCTGGCAGAGTTCACTGGGTTTGTCCATATTATCAGGATGAAAATGAATATGACATTGCTAAAGCAGGTGAGCATGAAGTTGGTTTGGTCACTTCTTCCAGTGAGACTAGTTGGGAAGAAAGCCAAAACAATAAAAAAAGCCAGGAGCGGCAGCTGTCTTGCTCACAGAAAACTCAAAAGGGCCGGTTTCTAAAATGTGACCTGAAAGATTTCTACAGCCCAGATTTCTTTGTCAGATACTTGGTCTGATCATTTTAATTCATACATATTGTACAAGAAGCCCTTGAGGCATGCCTGAAGGTGAACAAAAACTGCCAAGCAAGCAGAGGCAGGAGACCATTGGCAATATGTAGAATTTTAAGTTTTATCCATTTATTGAATGCCTATAATTAGTTTCAAAAATCACTAATCTCAAAGCTTGTAAGGAACTTAAATATAATGTCTGGAAGAAAAAATAGTATTTTACAAGTATACATTTCCTTATTAAATGCCTCTCATCTTCAGTATCAGAAAGCAAAACAGTGAATAGCTTCGCTGCTCAGATGTCAGGTTCTTTTTCAGAGTTAAAATTGAATGCTTAGAAAATAATTTTATTTAGCCCCTTTTCCTGCTCACAAAATGCCCATGAGTAAATCAAAGTTGCCTCAACTCTGTTCATTGTTTTATTTTATTCAGCAACTATTTTTTGTTGTTGAATTCTTTAACTCATTTACAATCTCCAAGTAAGAAATTTGAGCAGCATTCATTAATTGTGATTAGTTACGTCTGTCATGTGGTATTGTTACTCTTCTACGATTGGATGAGCATACCTGTCATAGGAAGGAGGGCTTGAAGAAGCTACAGGGACTTCCTGGAGTGAAGGAGCAGTTTAAATCAAGCAAAAAGATAAACAGGATTAGGAAATTTTAGAAAAAGTTGTAGGTATAATATTACCATTATTTTTATAGATTTATACTCATTTTATAGAAGGCAGTTGTGACTGGGCTGGGTGAGTTTGGAGGCAAGAGAAGTAGATTTGTCCTGATTAAAGACCCATTATGAAAAACAGATGATTTCAGTGTTTCATCACAAGCATGTACCCTCCCTTCACTTTTTTGTATTGTACAAGCATGGCTTTAACTAAATGGTCCAGTCCAGAGAGGACTCTTCAGAAGAAGAGTCACTGACTTGAATGGCAGCCCTGCATGTGAAGCATGTGCAGGATTAGTTCTAAAGTATGTAGAATTACTGAATCAAATCATAGGGGGAATCATCATTTATATATTTTTTTATTTTTACTTTTAAGTATGATTATTTTTGTGTTTATAGAAAATGTGCAATTACTAAACTTATTTAGGGAAAAGTATTTGATGTTAGAGAAACAGAATATTTGTTGTGGCTGATCATCACAATTAAACTTCTGGTATATTCTTATGTCATAAACCCAATTATTTCATTTGACAGTATTTATGTTTAGATTTTCTTATGCTCACTATTGGGTTTGGAAGGGGAGGGGTTTCAAAAGGTATTTGAAAGTGATAAAAACAGTTTTATTCACGAGTCCAATCTTCATCATAATGCCTACACTTTGTTTTGCACCACTGCTTGTTAATAGATCAACATCACAGTTGTTAATAATGAGAAAAAAATAAAGTCACGTATGTAAAATGAAGCGTTAACACACTTTCAGCTGATTAGTGCTGATGCAGAGTCATTTTAAAAAGCCTTTTAAATTTTGTTCTACTATTAATATTAGTTTTATGTTGCTCCACAGTCATATCTATTACCTATACACACCATATATTAGCAGCTGCCTCATAAGCAGTTAAAGCATCAGGCTTGGCTTCTCTGCTCCTTTTCCAAGGTTTACAGCTTTGCCGAGAAAAGTTAGACTAAGCAACAATTTTTAAATTACTTTCTTTGACAATTTTTCCAATCAATTAACAGTATATGACTTGCATATGATTTCCCAAATAAATATGTAAACTAAGCCCTCTATTTTGGAATTTTTGAAGTTTTATTTTGCCCTTATTGTTGGTATTATTTTAATAGTTCCATGTTTACACAGTTCAATTTTATATTTTTTGTAAGAACAGCTATTAATTGTGTGATTAAAACATCTCCACGAATCCTATTAACATGTCACAATGTGAATGGCCTTAAATAAACTCCAATTATCACTGTAAAAGCCAGGATAGGGCTTTAATCTACTTTGCACAATTCTGGCAGCACAAAGTGGGAAGGAAATGGATTTAATCAGTACGGGAATCACCAGTTACATAGTGAGGAACACAGTAGGGGGAGAAAGGACATTGCTGGAACACAGTTGCACTCTAGAAATCTTAGCTGCTGAAACAACCCTTTACATGTGGTGCAACTGGGTAAAACTTAGGACAGCCCAGAGCCTGATTGGCCTCAGAAACAAGAGGCCATAAATATTGCATACAACTCTTTGCCATTCTCCTCTAGTTCCTGAGTTCATAGATTCTATTAACTCAAGGGACTGTTGTGATCATCCAGTCTAACCTCCTATATATCACAGGCCTTAAAACTTCCCCAAAATAATTCCTAGAGCTTATTTTTTAGAAAAGCATCCAGTCTTTAAATAAAGTTGAAAGCTGCTCATTCAGATCTGAGGATGGGGCCATTTGTTTCCAGACTGTCCTTCCCCAAGAGCTGCAATGTTTAAGCAGACTAGTGTGAGGAAAGCCAAGCTTCCATCTTTATTCTGAATTGTTTCATTTTCTTTTATTTAAATTTCAACAAAATAATATTATAACTATAAAATAAATTATGTAAAACCAAGATAAAAATATTAAAGAGTCAAATTATGTGGTGTGATTACAAATGGGAAGTAGTTCTGAAAATTAAAAATACATTTTAGAAAAAAATAGTCTGTTCAAAGTTTTCTTCTAAAAGTGAGGTTGAAGAAGAGGGCCAGATGGGAGAGATTTCCGCTATCTGAACATAATAAGCTGAATAATAGCGATGGGTTTCAGAATAAAAATTCAGATATGAATTTCAAATTCTCTAATATTTCAGGAAATCTAATCCAGAATTTTTGACTGGCTTGTTATATAGCTAAGGACCAGCTAGGATACATGGCTCTAGATGCACATTGAAATTCCAGTCCTCCTCAAATGTCAAGGCATTTGGATGTGAGGGGTAACGTTTCTTTTAACCCATCCTGAAAACCAGGGAAAATGTGTTTTCATTTAGAAATAGCAAAAAAATAAAAAGGTTGACACAAAATATCAATATTCATGTTTCTTCACTAAGTTCCTTTTCTCAGTTATGGCTTATGTTGTGTGTGTTGCTAAAGTCAATTGGCATGTTTACTTTACACAGCAATTAGATGTGTGTAACACTCATAAATCAGACTAGTAACATTTATAAGTAACATTTCTATACCAGAGAATTTCTATTTTTATACAGCAAATCAAGCTGTTGAGACATTCAAATTGTGACTCCACACATCCATTATGAGTTGCTCTTTATATAAACTATGCTAACACTGCTTCTAAGATAGTAACTAGGCGGTAGCTACGTACACTGCTTCTCAAATCTTCAGTTGTGAAGATAACACTCAAATGAAGATTTTCAAAGGCACAAAGAATAGTTAGGCACCCAGTTCCCCTTCAAAGGGCACCCACCTGCCCTGTAAACCTTTGTAAATCTTCCCCGATTTTTCTGGCATTTAAAATGACTGCCCTTTGAATTCTCATGGGAAATAACTAAAACAGTTCCAGTAATTCCAATAAGCATTCACTTCAAGTATTTTCTTGAAGCTGAGGAATAGTTCAGTGTTTGGTGAAAAATCAGCAATTATTTATTACTTCAATATTAATAAAGCCAACAGATTGTTAATCACTTTACCATCAGGAAAGAAGACAAGGTCCTTGCTAGAAAGCACATGGACACAGAGCAGGCAAGAACCTCAAGGCAGAAAGGGTTCTCTTAGTAAGATCTGATCTTCTATCCATGCCCACTCATTTCTCAGTGGGCATGACTGGGAAGGTAAATGGAAGATTAAATTGTAAATAAGATGTAACAAGCATTAGAGCGGAGTCAGTCTAGCTAAGATAAGCAGGAACACACTGCTACTAGGGCCAATACACACGATAAACCTGGAATGTAGACATCAGGTTATATATGAACAGCACATCATAGAGTCATAGAATCGTAGGACTGGAGGGGACCTTGAGAGGTCATCTAGTCCAGTCCCCTGCACTCAAGGCAGGACAAAGTATTATTTAGACCATCCCTGACAGGTGTTTATCTAACCTGCTCTTAAAAATCTCCAATGATGGAGATTCCACAACTTTTCCTAGGCAATTTACTCCAGTGCTTAACTACCCTGACAGGAAGCTTTTCCTAATGTCAAACGAAAACTGCCCTTGCTGCAATTTAAGCCTATTACTTCTTGTCCTACCCTCCCTTCTCCTTGTAACAACATTTTATGTACTTGAAAACTGTTATGTCCCCCCCTTGGTCTTCTCCAGACTAAACATGTTTTTTCAATCATCCCTCATAGGTCATGTTTTCTAGACCTTTAATCATTTTTGTTGCTCTTCTCTGAATCCAAGCCAATCATGAAGCATGTGATGCAATATATAGTCAGAAAAGCAGGTGTTATATATATCTTTACTAAGGAAAAGTTTTGTTGTGTAACTTTTGAGTTGTGAAGTACCCTGCATCCATTCCCCTGTGTTTGAGCCTGGCCAGGTTGGTGTAATGTTGCTGTATGCCAAATAAAGGCACCTCAATGATGAATTTCAGAATAAAAGGGAGATTTTGAGTAGCGAGTGGCAGAGGATCTTGGGGAATCCCAAGATCACATGTTAAAATCAACCCCAATCAGAGAATCTGGGAGATATAACCTACTTTCGGGCATGCCACTCCTCCACCCGCAGCTCAGAGTCTGGCCACCGATGTCTCATCTCTGGTTTTAAACCAAATATACTGATTCCATGATGAAGTGTAGTGGAGTCTATTTATCTACTTCCTGATATGTTTAGAGGAAACTTTTTTTTTTTTCCAGTATTCTCCTGTGGGCTTGTTTGATTTTTAAAGTTATTTATGTATTTTGGTAGGAAATGAGTTTCATTTCATTTTGAAGATCCAATAAAAGTCTTCTTTTCTTAATGATATATAATTAAATATTTAGATATCCAGCAACAACTACTCTTCTGGTTTATTTTTGTTTAATATTTTGTCTATAGTTTAAACTTTAGAATCTAGTTAATTTTTTCAGTAGAAAATTGACAGAGTAGTATACAGTTTTAAATGTTCAATTAAGCCTTGCTAATTATCCATATATGAAAGAGTTACTATAAAATTCTACTAAAGAGCAGGTTTAAACCACCCAAAAGCAAGGAAATACAAAGTTCGATGCCACACCTGAAACTAGGTCTGTGCAGGTGGACCTTGCAGCTACCCAGCATCGCAACTGGCTTATACAATGCACAAGAGTCTGCTAATGCAGAGCCAGTTGCAATATCAGGGCCACAGTGCTGAAACTCTGCCAGTATAATAGATGCCCTACAGTTCCTAAAGGCCCTGATACTATAGCAAGCACAGAAGCTAGACACAATGACATAAGTGAAGACCATGAAACTGATTCTTATCTCACACTGATTTTACTATATTGGAAAATGCACTGACTTCACTAGAACTACTCCTGGTTTTACAGAGGCGTGATATTAGCATTTGATTTCACAATCAAATCTGACCTTTTGGGAGTTATTGAGTTTAATAGAGACCCACAGGTGCTGGAACTAGGGGACCTCTGGGTGCTGCTGCACCCTCTGGCTTGAAGTGGTTTCCATTATATATAGGATTTACAGTTTAGTTCAATGAATCTCAGCACCCCCACTATAAAAGTTGTTCCAGCACCTCTGCACAGCCCTCAGATATCTTGGAACATCTGTTGATACCTTTCCTTATAATGTTAGTTTAAGAAAAAATATTAATACAATTTTAAAACTCTGACTAAAAGAAAAAAAGTGGTAATTTCTTCCATTCCTATTCCAAATTCTATTCTTATTTCTTTCTTTAAAAGCTAATAAAGGTACAGTAATTAATAGTAGTTACTTTCTGTGATACAGCTGTTCCTCCATATTAGGAACAATTGAATTAAAGAATAAATATTCATGAACACACTTTTCTTGAAGCAGTAATTTACATTCTATTCCACTAAATGGGGTTATTTTTCTTATTCTTGAGAGAGAAAGCCACAAATTCATGAAAATTCAGAGCAGGTCTAAAGTTTAGAGCCAAATCTGAATTCCAAAAGGTCAAAAGTGTTCTGGTCTAAGATTTTTGTTTTGGGTGCTCTCTCTATTACACACATAATGCGTATGGAGCAATAAGAAGTCTTTATTCTCATTAAATAAATTAATAGATTTTAAGACCAGAAGGGATGACTGTGATCATCCAGTCTGACCTCATTCATAACACAAGCCATAGAATTTCACCCAATATTTCATGCCTCAAGTCTAATAGGTTGCAGTGGAACTTTGAATAACTAACTATTTATGTACTGTTAAACTCAAAAGTAATATTTAAAAAAATGAACAGCTAATAAAGACATTTTTATGAAGGGGAATTCACACATCTTAATAATACTCACAGTTTTCAAATTATAACCTGCCCATATCTAATGTTTCTGTTAATGTCCAATGAAGATCGTGATTCCAGATGGGTGCAGTTAATTTTTCAGTTTAATCAATGTCACATTCCTTGCTAAATTTAGCCAATTTCCCTATTTAGTTTTAGTGTAAGACACAATTCTGTTGTTACTGTTATTGTTACTGCTTAGTAAAGACATGCAGCTGTGATAAAGAAAGATTTTTATGATCAACTCTTCCAGGAAGAAGGGGAACAGATAATTCAGGGTGACCATACGTCCCATTTTGGCTGGGGCAGTCCCCTTTTTAAGCTCTGTCCTGGACATCACGACTTTTTTTGGCAAAACTGGGCATTTTACCATTTGCTCTTGCTCTAACATTCCTCAACGCCCACTAGGGCAAGAGCAAATGGGACAAATGCCCAGTTTTGCCAAAAAAAGTCGTGATGTCTGAGACATCAGCTTGGGTGAGTGGCCCCAGGTGGCGGGGCTCGGGTGAAAGGCCACAGCAGGTGGAGTGGGGCTGGCCCAAGCTGCTTAGCATCACCATTTGTCCAGTGTCCCATTTTCACTTTAGGGAAATAGGATCACTCTCCCTATGGTTTTGTTTTGTATGTAAAAATTAACTTGTGGGCACTTCACATTTATAGGGAAGGTCACAACCCATGTACAAAAATAACGTGGTTTCATTCCCAGTTTATAAGCTGCTAGATATTATGTCATTCTTTAAAATAAAGCTGATAAACAGAAAAATCTTCACACTAACCTGAAGATTACATATGAATTAAATGGGAGGGAGAGATGGAGAGCGGGAGGTAATTAAATTCCATTACATATGCATAGCCAGATCGTCCAGATAAAGTCTGTGAGAGTGAGTACTTGAAATTAACCTTGCTAGAGTACTTGGCAGTATTCACCATAATTCTCTTTCAAACTGCTTCTATCCAATGTCCTAAAAAGAAATAAAGAACCATGAGGTAGTCTCTTATTTTGTAGATAATGAAATTAACTAAGCCTCTTGGGTGATGATTAATGTGGATTAGCCCACCCAATGGTGTATGTCCTTTGAGATTTCAGCTGATCTAGTGAGGATACTGGGTGAATTAGTCAGACAAGCTAACTAAGGTAGCCTCACAATGAATGACATGAGTAATTTCACTGAATTTTCACTTTGTACTGTTACTGAAAGCTAATTCTTAATTTGATGCGAGAAGATTTATTATACATGTAGAAGAGTACAATATAGGGAAGTGGCAAGCAACCTGCGGTCCCTCACGGTAATCTGCCGGCGGGCCACGAGACAGTTTGTTCACATTGACTGTCTGCAGGCACGGCTGCCTACAGCTCCCATTGGCCGAGAACGGCGAACCGCTGCTGCTGGGAGCTGCAGGCAGCCGTGCCTGAGGGCAGTCGATGTGAACAAACTGTCTCGCAGCCCGCCAATGGATTACCCTGACAGGCTGCAGGTTGCCCACCACTGAGACAGAGACTTTATTTAAAAGGGCATGCCCCCAATGGAAATATTCTGTTGCTTCTCTGTACATAAAATACTGGGATTTTATAAACACTAAATGAGTTTCTAGATATATTATCTAATTGTATTTAATTATATGTTGGTTTGGGTACATATGATTGATTACAACTATCTAATCTATATCCATTTTGAAATATCAGATTCTGCTATTTTTTTTTCGTATTATTCCCTCTGGGATCTTAAAATGTTCAGTCCATTCAAAGGTTCCCCGCCCCCCGATATGCCACAAATCTCTCCAATAAAAATAATTAAGAGAAAAATTAAATACTCCCAAAGAATTACGTCAATGAGAAGCATCCGAACACTAGGGGGCAGTATCAAGTAACTCCAACAGCATATAGAAACAGAAGATTGTATTTTCACACATACAAGTAAAATTCATGTTGGTAATTCTCTATGTTTATGTCTAAAGCATAGAACACCAAACTACAACTCAGAGAGCATTAGAAACAAACACACACACACTCAATTTTGTGTGTATCTGTGTACTGTCCGTACAATAGCCACAGGAATATGCAATATGAATATACATGCATCCCCATAAAACATTTCTAGAAGAACAATGTATGCAAAAAGGAACAGGAGTACTTGTGGCACCTTAGAGACTAACAAATTTATTAGAGCATAAGCTTTCATGGGCTACAGCCCACTTCTTCGGATGCATATAGAGTGGAACATATATTGAGGAGATATATATACACACACACATACAGAGAGCATGAACAGGTGGGAGTTGTCTTACCAACTCTGAGAGGCCAATTAAGTAAGAGAAAAAAAACTTTTGAAGTGATAATCCAGATAGATATTGAGGTCAATTTACCATTAACATTAGTGGGTGAAACTCCATTATAGTAAATACAATTGCACCCATATAAGCCAGCAGTGAATTTGATACACTGGACCCAATATTTTTACTGCTAAAGTCAATGTGAGCAGAACTGAGCTCATAGTATATGAATTAAGGCATTCCCAGAGAAAGACATTCTGCTTCCTTTTTTTAAGTTGAGCAGTATCTTACATCTCAAGTGATCCCATTAAGTTATGTAAAAGGAAAGTGCTACTCAAGACGAGTATGGGCAGCAGAATCTGTCTCACAGAAATTCCAGAGAGGGCCCAATTCTTATGCTCAATAAATTAAAGGAGAGCATAATACGAAAAGCTTAATACGAAATCAGATAACAGGTCTAGCTATCAGGCACAGATATTTTTAAGGTTAAGAATTGGATTAAATTGGCTAAAGCCAGGAAATTCAAAGTTGGGTCAGAAGCAAGCCTATTTAAAGGTAGTTTTGTATATTGGTTTATTTTTAGCTGGAATGAGATTTGACATACACCTCAGATTTTCTATAATGTAAACTTTTCTATAAACTGTCGCTACAGAGTCAATATCCCAAAGAGCAAGTGGTACCACTAAAACTGAGCATTGTGTATGCAAGCCTATTATAATGACATACTATCACTTATCTCCTTTAAAATTACAAAATTATAAAATAGGGACAGAAAGGCAAGAAAAAAAAAATAGAGAATTTAAGGACTTTCCTCTGTGAACTGCATACCCTTGTTAGTATATTAACACTTTTTTACTGATTCTGTATGTTCTAAAATCTGATGGCAGATTTCATTAAACATTTCATGATATCCTCCAGGCTGTATGTTAGTCACTTTTTAGTAACAATATCTGAGAATGCTCATATCCATTCTGTAGAGTGAGAGGGGAAAATTTCCTTCAACCTCTATGGATTTTTAAAATGTATCAATGAATTTAGTTTAATCCAGTCAGATTCTCCTTTTGAAGGAGTATTCAAGGATCCTGGTATACGGGAATCCTTTCATAAATATACTGACATTTAATAAGTCACTCCTCTGTTGTAACATTTGCTTAAAATAATGGTTTCCACAAATGTCCAAAAATATGAATATATGTTACAAGATGCATGGAACTATTCCATCACTAATTAGATGCTCTAAGTACTAGTTTGTTCATCCTCATGGGTGGTCAGTGCAATAGATTCAAGATGCTGTAGATGTTAAATTTAAGCCTGCTCCTCTGACAGGCAGCCCAATCTGAATTAAGGTCAGGAAGCTGGGGTTGCTTAGTACCTATGAAAATAAGGTCATAGATTACTAGCATTGGGCCTCCAACATTAGAAGTTTTTGAAAATACATATTTTATGCACTACGTAGAGCTTTATGATATAAATATTGATTCAATCACTGAACACAAAAAATTACAATCATGATCGTTAGTATTATATGCCTATCACATGATAGATCAATATTCACTAACTTCAACAGCTATTATTAAGGGTACTGCTCATTGCTGAAGGCCATGGTGGTGCTTAAGTGCAGTTTTATACTCTTGGCCATTACAGCTGTACAACTGATCGAGAAAAGGTTTCCAAGAATGTTTTCTTTACATAGGACATATATTTCCAGCTCTCCTCTCCTTCCCCAAAATTACCAGCTGTTCCCCTTCAAAAAAACAAATAACCACAACCAACAACAAAAACAATCCACAAAAAAATCCTCCTTCTAACAAAGGGGGATGGACATTTTCAGGCTAACAGATGAGAAAGCAGGGATTTTTAATGGAAACTGTCATACAGCCAAAACAGTATGTGGCTAGTGACCAACACCATATTTCTGAAAAGGGAATTTAGCTGTTATATACAACAGTAGTTCACAAAAAGTGTGTTCACTGGGAGTTAGAGCAGTATGTGCAGAAATCCCTGGGGATGGATAACTGAGTGTATGTCTTGGGAAGTGTCTAATATTGTTAGTCATTACTTCTTCAGATCTTTCAGCTTATCTTTGCAAATATGTGACCCTTCCCAAACCCTCATGGCCCCTAAATCCCATTCCAGCAGGAACTGCCCACTGCCTATGAATGTTTTTGAAAGTCATTGCCCATAATAACAATGTTGCCTGTCCTTACAGCTCCAGGAAGCAGCACAGCAGGCATTGGGTTCCATGATAATTGCATGATCCAAGCTGTGTCATTATAGGACTCAGCTGAAACAGCGAGTGTGTAGGTGTGCAGAGACAGCTCTACTTTCTTAGCAAACTTTACCTATATCCATGCAGGCCATAACAAGTGTTAGTAGCATATAGAAGAGATCAAGGAACTGGAAATGCTGTCAAAGGCAGCAGTTTGTAGGGGCTGGTGATTAAATACCGAAAGGACCTTCCGTGTTCTTAGTTCCAGTAGAGCGAAAGGTTTCTAACATAGTATGCATTCCCAAAATATCAGTACATGTTTTTGATGTTCCCGTGCACATTTGTGCATCACTGGACATTTTTAGGTCCTGCATAGCTGACAAAAGAGCAGGAGCCCAATTCTAATCTCATTTACACCAATGTAAATCTGGAGTAACTCAAGGGAAGTTAATGGAATTACTTTAGTGTGAAATGGTTATAAATGAAACTAGAATTAGGGCCAAGGGATTTGTGCCTATGTACCTGAGATAGGGTGACCAAATGCCCCGATTTTATAGGGACAGTCCCAATTTTGGGGTCTTTTTCTTATATAGGCTCCTATTACCCGCCACCCTCATCCCAATTTTTCACACTTGCTGTCTGGTCACCCTAACCTGAGAGAATGATGAACACTCAGATGCCTGATGAGATATTTTACAATAACTTTTGCTGTGTTGGACACTGATTTGCACCGGTATGATGGAGCATGCACTATGAAATCACAACAGTTCATAGCTTCCTCCTTTACCCTACATCATGGGCTGTCCCAGTTATAATCCTAGAAAAACTATAACTCCCTCCTCTCTCTGTGTGACCTCTTCATCAGACATCTCTCCTGCTCAACTTCAGACCCTCCAATATACTCTGCTTTCTGACTAGCCACAGTCTTAAGTTCTCGAGATCCTATTGTAGGGTTCGGTCAATCTAGTAGCTTTACTACTTAGCCTCTGCCCACAACTGAATCCAATTATTGTCCCTTGGGACTACCTGTGCAAGCCTTTAATCTAGTGGTAGCCAGGAACAAGCAGAGTGGCTTCCAGAACTTCTCAGCCCTGATAATGGTATCTCAAAAGTACAGTGAAACTTGGTCATAGAGAGGTGTCTTTCTGAAATGTTAAGGGATATCTTGAGACATTTATTTCTCTATCTACATAAATATTACTTACCTCACATACCATCCTTATCTATCCACATAGATGTGTTGGATCATATTTTAGTTGGTTTTGTTTGCACAGTTTAGGAACCCATTCATTTTGCTTCTTTTAGTATTATACACCCCCAAAATTCAAAGAAAAACAAACAAAAATGGTTAGCTTTCTCAGGTCTATCGCAAAACTGGTTAGCTTCCATATTTTTGCAAGAACAACAAGTCCAGTCAGTTTCAAAACTAACAGCCTAGCCACAAAATAATCATTTCTGATCAACACTTCGCTGGAGCTCAAGCAAAACAATTCATCGAAAGTTTTCACAAACTTTGCCTAGTTTTGCATAGTTGGCAGATGGACAGATTACACAAACCAGATAAGAGGCTAGATATTGTGATATACATTGCAGAATACAAGGCTTTTACTATACAGCCCTGCTGAATTGGGTAAAATTGGAAGGAATATGTCAATAAGAAGCTGCCTTATTGGATCATACTGTTCATAATCCATGGGAAATGGAAGCAATTTTCCCTTATTAAGGTAGGGATACTCTGAGGTTTCTGCCTTCTTTTGGATCAGTGAGTAAAGGTCAGGTGGACATCTCATAAAACTTCTCAAGATTAGAAAAGGGGGCATACTGTTTGGCTTCAGTCCTTCCTGTATTTTTATTCTGTTTTTATGATTTTTGTGGTCAATAGGTAACACACTAGAGTAGAATTTAAAAATTAGATCTGGTGTTAGTCTCTGATGCTGGCAGACATTTTCATGATACTTGATGCCACTGTCATTGCGTCTTGTTCAATATTTCTGATATGTGATGAATTCTCCTCTAATGTCTCTCAGAGATGGCATTGAACAATGCCAGGTTTCTTTCATATATCAATTATATTGTTTTACTTCAGTGTATTGTTTCTATTTGAATTCTAGGGAGGTCGATTTAGGTTGTAAAAAATGATTAACTTCTGCAATTATTTATAATTACAAAACTTGAAAGGTAATTACAGTATCAAGTTAATATGGAGAAATGTTTTTGGGGGGGAAATTAATACATTGCACTTAATTTAAATGTATTTAAATACATTAATATAGGTTATCAAAATGCATGTTATAATATTTGGACAGAAGCAGAAATTCAGGTTCCTGTGCAGAAAATCATTGTTTAGTTTTCGTCTAAGTAGACTGATGCCCAAGAGCCTTCCAAGTGCTCAGTGATATTCTTTAAAGTGAGCAAAATTCAGTCATGATAATAATATGCATCTTTATGAGATAGGATTTGCCATTCTTGATCAATCTATCCATCTAGCCTGGCAGCACCCAATGCCTTATGTTCAGAGGAAAGTGAAAAATGACAATGAACCTAGTCAATTGTGCAAGGTATACATGGGAAATAAACTTCCTTCCTTACTCCTAGAGATGATCAAAGGTATCCAAAAGCCTGTATTGCAATTGCCTTTATAATTTTTGTATGCATATTTGGTAATTAATTGGTGCAAGGGTGAAGTCAGCCTTAGCTGTCTTTTTTCACATGCCCATTTAAAAAATTGACATTTTCCTAACATTATTATTTGTATGGTGCCATAGCTGAACATGGTGTTTTAAAAATAGATAAGAGGTAGAGCATCCTTGACAAAGAACAAAATTTCTGCCCCAGAATGTGTATACTCTAAAGGTACAAATATTTACAGTGGAATAAACAGAGTAACATGGCTGTTTTTATGAATAGCACAATATTATGTCTGAGTTGTTTTTCCATAATTTGAATGTAACATGGTGAAATAGTTTGGATCAGAAGTATTATGTAGCAATAAATAAGATAAATAAGAATAATTTGCACTTAAATAGCACTTTCAGGGATCTCAAAGCATTTCACATTCATGTATCTTCAAAGCATGCTTTAATACTTTTTTTTTACATCCTCTTAAAAAATGTGTCCCATATAAACCCTACTTCATAATTATTAGACATTTGACAGATAAACAATACACAATCAGTGTCTGGGGACTCTAATTTCATGCCTTAAACTGAGGAAAATCCTGCTCTGTAACACATAAGGTGCAGTAGGGTAGGTGGAAATGGATATAGGGAAATTCTTCCCTCGGTTATCTCTGTAAACAACAATGCTAGGAAGTGGGACTAACTACTGTTGCAGCTAGAGCATCCTGGCCCCAACTGGGCATATAGAGAAACTGAATAGGGGGAACGTGACCAACAGCATGCGCTAGCGAAGTACACGCTGCTCATTTTTAGACAAGCGACAAGGTGCACTCTAAGTATAGGCAATCTGCCTGACCGGAGTCGTCAGACACGGTCATTGAATAAGTGCTGTAAATACAGGCAGAACTCATACATTCCAAATGATGAGGCTCTTTTAAAGGACAAAAAAAGAGTTTGCCCCTGATCTGGTGTATTTTAACTGAACTTTCTTCTGAGATATACAGTATATTTCAAACTACCTTCCTCCTCTTATTTAAATCTTGTTTTCACATACAGTACTTCTACTTTACACAGAAATTGTCTCCTGAGGAGAAAATACTTAGAATTTTCCAAAAAAGTCACTAGAGACAATAGCTTCTAATCCAGCAAAGCACTTGAGCATGCACTCAGTCGGACTACTCATATACTTAACATTTAAACATGCGCTTAAGTATTTCCTGGACTAGGACCATACAAGATAAATGGCTAGGGTTCGGCCTTGGGAAAACAAATACTTCAGGGTTTAATATTCAGTTTAGAGATGCCCAAAAAGTCAGTGCACACGTTCTAAAATTTCACTGCATGTCTGCACTACTGTACGGTTTGTAGGCTTATTCTAAGCAAACATTAACAATTCTATTAAAGTAACTCTTTGATCCTGTTGAACAACTAGCATAACTGAAACATACTCCATTACACTTTCTTAACTCAGCTGAAAAATTAAAAAACAATAAAAAAAATGAAAACTAGAAGCTGTATCTAAGGTGACCTAGATGGTCTTGAGCAACTCAGAAGAAAGAAACCCACAGACAAATGATTTTTTTACGCATGTATATCTCGACATTTATTTTGAAGTCTCATGCTTATTTTATTATTCTCTATTCCATCAGTCTTCTTATATAATTTTAATAGATGCCATGCTTACCGTGTATGTGCGCATGTATATTAAAATTTATATCACCTTCCTAGAGGACCTTTCCTCCAGTATCTCCTGTGTGTCTCACTTATTCAGTTATTGAAATGAAAAGGCACAGAAGATATTTGTCAGTCTTATTTAACTAGATGGTGCTTGCCATTTTTCCCCCACACAGAATTTGGGGAATCTAGAGGATTTTAATCGCGAACAGGAGGTTCATAACAAGGGAAATGAGGAAGAAATGGTCAGATCAGAAAACAATGTATATTAATCTCAGGAAAAAAGAACAGTACATGCATTAAAGCAGCTTTAACATACATAACAAATGAGTAGATCCTGTTAGGAACTACTGACACTGGCAGCATTACAGTGAGCATATTTCTATATGGATGAACTGTTTCAAGATTTTTTTTAATAATTTCTAGAAAGATCAGAAACTATAGAATATCAAAACATCGCAACAGCCACAAAAACCTTCTCTTCCCACCTAGTTTCAACATTAAGAAAAATTAATGCCTAAGTTTTAAAACCTGTGGCAGGAAGTCTCAGAGCCCAGGTCTACAGACACAGGCTTGCACCATAGAGCTCAAAACACCAAGGCAGACAGTAGGGAAGGGAATGGGGGTCAGATCCTGAGCCCACATGTCTACATTGCTATTTTTAGCAGCATTGAACTAGCCCAAGTCTGTATACCTGGCTTCTGAGACTCAATGCTGTGGCTTTTAAAGCCAAGAGTAGATGTACTCTTACAGTGTCCTTGCACATGACTATGCCAATTTTGGGGATATTTTCCCTTTTGTCCCCTCCCACATTTTTTGAAAGGGGAGAGAAATCACCATTCAGAAAGCAGTGATACTATTACAACTTTTAAAAACAATAATTAGGTGTTTTCCCTATACATTTTCTCTTCCCCAGAAGAAAAATATTTAGTGACAGGGGTCAGTAATTGCTCAAAAGGTGATCCTGTAAAATGTTAGCTCTCTAGCCTCAATATAGCAAAACACTTAAGAATGTGCTTAACTTTTTGTGTATGAGCAGTCCCACTGAAGTCAGTGTGTGTTTTGTTAGATCAGGGCCGGAGTTAAGATCATGCCTAAGGATCCAAAATAAAGTCAACCTCCTTTTCTGCCAAAATGTACATGGACAAAAGGTCTTTACCTCAAGAATCAAGATTCCACTGTCCCAATCAGGCCAAATTTAGACTCCCAAAATGCCTTTTTCCTGAAGAATAGAGGACTGGAGACATGAAGAGCTCCCTAGACTATTCCTGGAGCTTGGGAAGGGGATCAGCTTGTAAATGATTGTGGCTAGACCCTTGCTGCTTTTTCAAAGGAGTGTACACACACACACACACACACACACACACACACACACGGAGGGGAGACAATGGATTGAAAGTTGTGCTTCCAACAGCCTTCCTGAGAAGATACTCAAGGTCTGGAGATTCTAGATAATTGTCCTTGAAAAGCTTCTGGCATAAAGGAGTCTCTCAAAAGTAATCTAGCAATTTAACAATACCACCATTCTACATGCTCTTAATAGCCAGATTTGGTCCTGCATCATCCATCATATCCACAGCTGAACAGTTGTTACACTGATATCATGGTCAGCTATACATCATGCTAGTAACTTCACACCCAACATGGAACTATTTACAGTCCCAATTGGGACTCCCCAGAGGAATAAGGATCTGTGCATGCAAGTCCCTTTGCAAGATCAGGGGCTAAGATAATTTATCTTTTAGAAAAAGTCTTTGAAAAACTACATAATATATTACAGAAAGCAGGAACAATGGCTTATCTCTTCTTTCCCTTTAATGTTGGAGAAAGAAAGATCAGAATGGTGATATTTCCTCAGACAAATTACATTCTAAGAATGGTCTCTCCAGAACTCTCCATTAAACTGTAAAAGTATTGTAAAATCCTAGTATCAGCTTCCTAGAACTATTTATCACATAAAATGGATATATCTGTACTGTTTGGTTAACTCTCCAGTCTCATCACAGAACCTGTCTCCTACTCTACCAAGGAATATATCACAGAACTCAGTACTTGAAGCACCTTGTGTATCTCTTAGCACAAGAATCCTGAATCAAATCATCATATTCTAGGAATGTTTGATATGTATAATACTCATTGGCAAAACCCCATCTTGCAGTTTACCTAGGTTCATAAATATATTCAGACTCTAAAAACTACTTTAGTTCCCAAGTATTATTTTTGTCAATATTATAAGGCCCATATTTGTTTATGCAAACTAAGAATAAGAATATGGACCGAATCCTGACCAAGATAGAAGAAACATTATGCATGAAAGGTTTTACTTTTGCCAAACAGTAGGCAGAGTGAAGAAGTAGGAAATATTTACTATAGCTCTTTTCTAAAGCAAAATGCTCATGTAATGGCTTAGAGAGAGTAGTCAGGTAGTATTATGTGTGACTAATGCACTCTTTTCCCTCGCTGCACTTCAGCCTATTTCTCTGCTGAAGGAAAGGCCAGAGTTCAGTCCTTGCCACACTTTTTTTTTTTTTAAAGTATCACAAAGTTAAACAGCAGAGAGTGCCATACAATTTCTTAAAGATAGATATTTAATATAAGCATACATCTGCAACCAACTTTTGGAATACTTGAAAAGTTTTCATGAACAACTATTAGGTGGTAACGCTATGGTGTTTTCCCACACAGATGTCTCCATTTCATTGTGTTATTTAAGTATTTCAGTGAAAAATACTCCATGTGTACACATGCACACAACTTCCCCTACAAACTTTTAACAAAAGGTGACTTATCAGTCCCTACAGAGTATATCAAAAGCACAGAGGAGAATGGGAGCTCTACGGTTCCCCGCAAAACTCCTCAAAACAATCCAAACACTTAGTAGGCAGTAGCTATTCTAATCCTGGAGTCAATAGTTGGCCATTTCCTCAGCTTCCAATACCGCTTCCCAAAAGAGAAACAAGACACAGTCCAATCTCCCTTCTAATATATATTGGCATCCCACAAACTGTAGAGCCATGCATGCTCTCACAATATTGGAACAAGTACTGAGGCAGCCAGAGAGTACTGGAACTAACGTTAAAGCAAGAAGCCTCCCAAAACTATACTTCTGATCAAAAGTAAATTCACACTCAGGACCAGGCAAACAGTTAGTGAGCAGGAAGCTGGGGTGTAAGTTTACCATGCTCTAGCATATGTGCACTAACTTATTGGTCCTGATTATTCACTAGTAGCCAACAAACCTAGACATCATACATGTGGAAATGCCAATCTCTTCTTAAGTGGCCTGTTTGATTATATTTGCGATACCTCACTGCCTTTTCCCCAGGTGCTGTATAACCCTCCAAAGTCCCACAAATCACTGTTGCATAAACCATCACTATGGTCCTAGTACCATCCTATTAACCATATCCTGTATATAAATCTTAATATTCATACTTGTATGAAAATAGTTTTTCCTTCCTGCTTGTACTGACAAGTATCAAATATTCCTCACAACCTTCCAGGAAAATATTTACAGCTGAAACTCATTTTCATCTTTGGAAAAAATATTTAAAATATCAAGAATTCAAACAAACTCAGAGGGTGATGTCAATAACATGGAATAAAGAAGCATGGGGCACTGCATGCTTACATTTAATTTTTTTGTTGTTTTGGCTGTTACCTTTTAAAAGTGTGTTCTACTGGTCAGGGAACTCAACTGGGAATTAAGATATTTGTTCTATTCTTGGCTGACTTGTAAGAGATGTATGACAAGGCACTTAACTGTGCTTCTATTTCCCCTCCCACTCTTGGTCCATAATTGGTTTAGACTGTCAGCTCTTCGGGGTAGGGACTGACTGTTATTATGTGCTTCTACAGCACTTGATATAACCATCTCTTATTTCTCCTAAATAACTTCTACACCTGTGTTTTTCCCAAAATTTTCCAGCAGGGTCTCTAACAAGTAAAACTGATTTGTTGCACTGCATGCTTGGAACAGTTTGTGAAGAAAAGGCAGCCCCTCGCCTGATAGTAAGGAGGTGAAGTGTCAATCATAAGAATTTTTATACTGCCATATGAAAGAAGGAAATTTCCACTGTTGCCTAATTTAAGAGGCTAGAAACATCCTGTAAAAAAGCACAAGTGTGTTGCCTACTTATTAACACACGAAACACAGACAGGTTTATATTTAAAGATTGCTCATGTTAAACTGTCGTTACCAACTTGACACTATACAGTACATTTCCATTCCCTCTCCCCTTATTTACACACTCACCTCCCTACAGTATGAAAATGGCAAATCTACTGCTACAAAATAGTCTTTGGACAAGTTAACCTAATCTTGTAATATGGGGAGGATGTAGATTTATTAGAATTGTAGGACTAAACAATGCCAGAGTTACTGTTTGTTCTTTCAGGATTGATTCAAACAAACAGTTAAACCAGAAATTGTGATCTCCTTTTGGAAAAACTGTATGAATGTCCAACTGACAAAAAGCTTAATTTTTCCATAGCAACTTAGTGAATTGTGGGAAATTAATGCTGCTGACAAGATGAAAATTGAAGCTTTTGAGATGTGGTGCTGGTGAAGACTCTGATACATCTCTTGAACAGAAAAGACGACATTTGCTTATGTTGGAAATATTGGAAGATGCAGACCCTGCTGTCAGGAAATCAATAGGTGCAACCTTATGTATTTTGTTAACATCAGGCATACAAATGGAAATAGCCTTGAGAAAGTTATTATGAAAGGAATAGTAGGGGACAACTGGCAAAGAGATTGATACATGGTCTGCAGTAGATCAAACACACGGCAGATGACCTCCCAGTGAAGCTAGTGATTGATCAAGAATGCTTCCAAAATTTTCTTCTAGGAGATCACCAATATTCAAATTGGAATAAATGTAGGTTATTTACTTACTAATCCTTAGTACTAGGTAGCTAGCAAACCCCTAGTAATCATGCATTAGAGATTATAAATAATCACTCCCAGAATTCCATAGCTGTATATCCCAAAGGATTAGTAGTTATTAGCTGCTGCTGCAGTGGGAATAGAATTGTTTTCTGTGTCCTGTTTCCTTGTATGGGTTGTGGTGGATGTTTCCTTCTACCTCATCCTCCAGATGTTGTCAGGATTGAGAGAGAGAGAGAGAGAGAGAGAGAGGCGCCATAAATGACAGCCATCCTTCTCCGAAATCCTGCAGCAGGGGAGAGTGATAAACCAACATCCAAGAAGAAAAGAGTGTGTCAGCCTGCCCCAAGAGGGGCCAAGTCTCTGCGCTCACATACAGATCCCTAAGAAGAATAGGTTCTGGGAAAAGAGGAAAAATATGGAACCAAGTTCAATGTCAGCCCCTGGTGACTGAATCCTTAGGTGGTCAGGTTAAAGTAACCCACATAAACTGAACCCTGTAGGGTTCATGATGCACTTAACCTATGAGCTCCCTGGTGCTGCTAGTTCCACAGGTAATAGTGATTAAAATCAAACAAAACATTCTCTGCTGTACCCACTCTAACTACAACTTATAGCTATATGAACCTCCATATCATAGCCACATAGTACTTAGTGATTTAGCAGGAAACTATATTATACTCTATTAGTCAAAATGTCCATTAGACACCCCCACTAACACCCTCGACTTTGGCTGCTGGGATACAACTCAGCATGCTGAAAATTAACAGTTTGATTTGAGGATCACTTCTTTCCTCTCTCTTTCTTTAATGATCTCAAGCTTTTCAATTTCCTATTGCAGGCAGGTATGACCATCCAGTGTACCTCTAGAGAGTAGGGGAAAGAAGAAGGTGTCACCCAAACCCAGGATAGAAAGATGGCAAGCTCTTGCGATTCCAAGCACATTGAAATATACACAGAGGGCAATGGTGCAATCATCAGCATCAGCACAGGTCTGTTGAACTTTTACAGATCTGACAGTGATAGTCTCAGATTTGGCTACAACACAAACCCATCCTGCTTTGAAGAGTGGTAGATTGGAATTATAGCTAAACATTTCCTAATTGGCAGCTCTATATTGCAGTGTTGATAGTTGAAAAGCTGTTCCTCTTTCCTTATTTTAGTGTAATTTATTCTAAAAAGCAATCACCCTGCTGGCAAGGTCCACTGGTGCAATTCTAACCTTGAAATGCTGGCCCAGAAATCAAATTGCAGTCTCTCAAGAGATGCAGGCACATCACGTTTACTAGCCACTTTAGCAAGCTTAAACATTAAAAAGATAGCCCCCAGACAGCTTTATTTAAGGATCTGAAAATCTTAGCTTCAGAAATCTGGTCATTCATCTGGACATTCTTGTGTAAATATTAAATACAATTTGATCTTTGGTCCCTTTAGCAATAATGGATAAAGATAACCTTAATAAGCTTTATAGGACAAACACTGTAGTTGAAAGAAAGAAGTCCCTCCCTCCTCTCCCCCACCCCACAATTTACTGCTGACTGAGCTAAAAGTCATTAGGCAATCGCAAAACTTTTCAAAATTGGTTTGCAATCTATAAGACCTCTACAAACTGCAGTTTCCCTAGAGCAGCAGTTCTCAAACTGTGTTTCGGGACCGCAAAGTGGGTTGTGCCCCCATTATAATGGGGTCACCGGGGCTGGCATTAGACTTGCTGAGGCCTGAGCCCCACTGCCCAGGGCCGAAGGCAAAGCCCGAGGGCTTCAGCCCTGAGTGGCAGGGCTCAGGTTATAGGCCCCCTGCCTGGGACTGAAGCCCTTGGGCTTGGGCTTTGGCTCCCCAGCCAGGGGCGGCAGGGCTCAGTCTTTGCCTCGCACTCCCATCCAGGTCGGCAGGGCTCAGGCTTTGGTCCTCCCTCCTGGGGTCATGTAGTAATTTTTGTTGTCAGAAGGGGGTCAAAGTGTAATGAGGTTTGAGAACCCCTGCCCTAGAGTAACCCTAATTACAAAGCATCTGACTATAGCCTGCATGCTTATAATGTAGATGTGCGAAAGAACATTTTTGAAGTTGCCATCAGTTTACATTTTATTTTATTTCTCTGTCTGCATTTGAGTTATGCACCTAGTAACACTCCTAAAGGAAACAAAAACAAAATACTGAAATATTAATCAGTTTTTTTTTTAAGTATTTGATATTTGTAAAGATAAACATGCAGAAACAAAACTCCAAACATCCAGCTATGCTGGGCAAGAAATCATGTAGCTTGGCATTAGACACATTCAGGCTTAAGTGATAAGTGATTTCTACTTCTATGTCAATAATAGCTCTTCCTCAATACACAAAGTTGGGCACATTTCAGACCTGCTATTTGGTGGGATTCGATGGTAATTTGAAGTCAGAACCCACCTTTTTTCTCCTCAGGCAGGAGGGCCTATTCACTCATTCACCTGTGGACAGTGAAGGTTCTAGTTGGGGTTCAGATTTCTTTAAGCTGATAGATCACTACTGATAGCCTGTAGGAAACTGAGATCAGTATTTGTCTTCAGTCATTAAAACAAACTTCTTCCTGCTGCATAGCAGATCACAGATGACTCTCTCCTACAGATAATCTGAGACACACAACCTGTACGTGAATAAGGCCAGAATGCCAATGGCAAAATTTAATTTCCAATCAGATTGGTTGCACTAGAAAGAACTCCCGACAGCATTTACTAAAGTTCTGCAATGATGGAGTATTCCTCTCCTCCATCATTGCAACTGAAAAGTCAAAATCAGCAAAACTATTCCAGGTAATGAATAGCTTGGCATTCCTGATAACTGACTATGAGGACACAATGAAACCATGGTGATGAGACTTCTTTACAGATTTAGTCCTATATAAAGTTTGTTGACCTTGATTCTGTTGGTGCCAGATCTTCAATAGAAATAAGACTGCTCAGAAGCATGTCTCAGGTAGAATTGCATGGTTAGAGCCTTACTGACATCAATGAAACTTGTAAAGAAGAGGAAACAAACAAAGAGAAATGAGAATCTCAGAAGGTCCAGAGGTTTCGGGCAGATAATCATCCAGGAGTTTGAATGCTGCCTTATTTGAAGTATCCCGGATATCTCAGTTCAGAAACAAACCGAGTAGATACAACACAATAGAAGGCTGTTACTTTGTATTAGGGTTTTATTTTGTTTTCTTTTTAAAGACTGAGAAATTTCTGGTACTTCTTCCTTCTGACTTTTTCAGAAATACTCTGATCAAAGCTTTTCCTGCAGTATTTCAGGATTTCCACTTATGGACAAATCCTGGTTCTGCTGAGATGAATAAACATGAAAACAAATACAAATGGAGACCTTGGGCTAATCGTCTAGTCAGTTCTGATTTTTCCTGAATTGGTTCTTCCATCCCTCTCTACCATATTTTTGGAAGCGCCTCTTTCTTTTCATAGAAACGGGAAAAGGGGAGTCCAATAAAATTGGACTCTGGACATAATTTCATGATGGAATCATGAAAATAAATGTATCTTTGCTCCTTTCAATCAAAAGACCATGAAACTTAGTGGAAAAAATGACAAAGAAAGATGTAAGAGATATAGAGGTATAAGCAGCCGTATCCCCCCCCTCCCTATAACTTTACGGAAATTGATAGAAAAGAATTAATAGTTTATGAGAACTAGAAAATTCAGCTAGGAACCCAGTGTCTACTATTACAAATCATTAAGCTTATCTACAGCTAAAGAAAACCACAGCAGATCACACAGGTAACAGACCAGAGACACTGGCCAGTTATGACTCTAAGCACAGAAGAGGAAGCTAAGGGATATTTGACTTTGAAATATGGCCACAATTTTAAAAGTACAACAGACAGAGGATGGAGAATACTGACATTTAAAGTTTTAGTGCAGGTTCAGTATAATCACACCAAGAACACTCCAGTAAGGGATAATTAGCCCGAACTTCACCTTGTCACCACAGATTTGCTATAGGAAAGCAGAATGGAGAAGGATAAAGCAAAAGGCAGCAAAACCACATAGCAGGTTGACTGTACTGCAGTTAAGACAATCTAATTAAATAGAATCTGTCAGTCTGACAAACTTTAAACTGATATATCATGCCATCTACATCACACAATAATAATAAAATCAACCTCAACTGACCTGGAGGAATAGATTTTGGACAGGTATAAACACACAACTAGATACATATATATTTTAATTCACCATTCTCTTGCTGAAACTTTAACAACTTAATCAATGGGTCAGCAGCAGTTATGGAGTTCATGATCTTCTATACTAACATCACAAGCCTCTGCTACTTCAGGTGAAGAAGTAACTACATTTTATGGTAGCAATAGTAGGCTCTTATCCTCTATGATAACCAGTTTCAAAGTTAGAGGCAATGACAGCATGGAAGGGTGGTGTACAATAAGAAAGGAAACCAGAATATAAAAGTAGGCAAAAGCTGAGTAGTAGGGCCTTTAAATTAAGGACAAACTTTTTGAAATTGTTACACAGAATTAAGGGGAAGCCAGTGGAGGGTTCCCAAAGGGGATGATGCACAGAACAAACATTTTTATTCTCCCAGAATTAATATATACAATTAATAAGTATCAGCTTGTTGAATGATATTTTCAGGGATTTTACATTGTTGAAATATCAAGGAAAAACAACTGAAAGGGAAAGTATTATTTTCAAACTTCTTTGATTTTATTATGAACAATACAAAAATACTGACCTCACATATATTATGCAACATAATATTAAAAAAGGTAACCTCAGTAATGGCTGATAAATGATAAAGATAAATGTCAATATGGATACCAGAATGAAGGATGAAAATAGGCACTTAGGTGGGTCTCTGACACTAACTTAAATCTAGTTCTCTATCTTTTACCAAAATCCAATAGTGTTGTTCTGGTGGTGGATTTTATTTTGAAATGCAAATGATTAACTTTATTATTATTTGTGTTACAATCACACCCAAAGCACCCAATCAGTATCAGGCCTCATTTCATTAAGTACTGAACAAAACACAGGAAGACATGATCTCTGCCTCAAAGCATTTACAATCTAAAAAGACAACAACAAAAAAGATGAAGTGTGTAGAAAAAGAATACAACACTAACAAACTGATGGCAGCTATAGATCATGTTAGCTCCCTGTGTTGTTTAAAAAAAAAAAATTTGGCCATAGCTTTATTACTTGTTGCATTAAACAAAACACTTAGTTTTGGGAGAGCACTCAGAAGCGAGGTGGAGCAAAAGGAGAGACTCCTGAAGCATGAAAGAGTCATGAGTAAAGGGAGAGCAAAACTGATTGGGAGAGGAGGTACAAAGGAGCAATAGAAAGTGAGAAATACAATAGATAAGGAGGAAAAGGTTGGATAGCTGCACTTAAAAAAAAAAAAAAAAAAAAAAAAAAAAAGCATGCAGTTATTAAAAGAGCCAAGAAATTAGCCACTGCCTTGTCTCATGTCAACCCAGAATTGTGTACAGGTTACCACATATTCCAGTATGTTATGTTCTAACTTTGGGAACAGAGGTCTTTCCAAGGGGTAATTTTTTTTCAGCTGCTTGGGCTGGGCTGGTGGGTAGGGATCTGTATCCGAGGCACATGGGATATAATGTGCAGCTGAGCCAGACTCACCAGCACAGATTGACTGGAGTCAGTGGTGACTAACCCTCTCTATAGGTATGGAGGATAGCCTGAAGCCAGGCCAGGGTAGCATAGATAGTATCTGTGGTTGGGTAGTTGTTTACATCACAGTCTGCCAATAAGGTCCTGCCAGTCAGATTTGTGTTTGGACTGTAGCCGCAGCCACCCTTTCATGTAAAGACAATGTTAATTCTTCCTCTATTTGTTTTGCTGCTTGTTTATTTAATGAAGTTTCACTCGTTATGCCATAAACTATATCTAGTCTACGAGGAGTCTTGTTTGGAGGATCACCCTGAACAACTAGCCCCAGAAAGGGGGTAAATTCAGATTATATTCCATGCATATAACCTCTGCTCAAAGCAGGGTAGTTTTTCTGTGAGAGCATCTATTTGTTGAAACCTCCTTTTCTGTCTCCCTTATGCCTTGATTCAATAAAGCAAGAAAGAAGTCCCACTGAACTCAATGGGAATACTCGTGTTTAATGGCTTTGCTTTATCAGAGTCTTAGTTAGCATTATGTATGCCTGATAATGAGAAAGATATCAAACAAAAATCTTACACTAGACTTAATCCCTGCAACCATTTCTTTTCCTCTTACTGATAATTAGCTGTGAATATTGTTCGTGTGTTAGAACCCAATTAAGCAAAGCACTTATGCACATGCTTAAGTCCCTCAAGTTTTGAGTTTTATGCTAAATCAGGGCCTTAAAGTTGAATAGTTGTAATGCTACAGTGTTAATTTTTGTATCAGATTGCTAGATGATCAAAAAGGGGGGGCACACTGAACAGAATGAGTGGGAAGCACCAACATGAACAGATGAATCAAAATCTGTTGAAGGCCTTTAACATATGCCAATTCATGTTAAACGTACAAGGACTGTTGTATTAATAAAGAACCCAGGAGGCAGGCTAATTAGGGAGAATGCACAGCACTTCCATTAACTGCACAAGAACACAGCTCATGTTGACCTTCTTTAGGCTTCTGGAAACATCACATTCACATTAAGCGGTCACATTCTGGGGTGCAATTGAGCCTAGTGAGGGGCTGTCACCACCTGCCATGCAATCTTAGGTACCTCACAATGCTTCTTCTCATCCTGGGCCCCTCACAGACAGCATGAAGGTCATATCTTGAATGTCTGTGTATAACTGCAGCCAGATAGCAACACTCCAGTCAAACTCTGACTTCCACCAGCCTTGGTTACCACTTGCAGGGTGACCGCAACACACTCCCAGTCCTGAAATTTTCCCCAAAACAGGTGTTTTGCACTGAACTCCTGGACAGTTCAGATATTAGAGGTATATTGACCCTTTACAGGGACAACAAACAACAGTTTGCTTTTTAATTTGTGTGACAAAGTTCCTCCTCTTTCTTGGTAGGTCCTGCGCTTATTGACGGATTTTCTTGCCTCAGAGATTCACCATGTGGGTTGGGAAACAGCCCAAAGACCTTCCCCTCTACAAGAACCCACAGACCAGGTCAATTGGGAGGTTTCGGGGGAACCCGGGCCAGCCCTCTACTCTGGGTTCCAGCCCAGGACCCTGTGGACTGC
Source organism: Trachemys scripta elegans (assembly GCF_013100865.1). Classification (NCBI taxonomy): domain Eukaryota; kingdom Metazoa; phylum Chordata; order Testudines; family Emydidae; genus Trachemys; species Trachemys scripta. The sequence goes on along the minus strand of NC_048304.1, from coordinate 88,779,362 downwards.
AGCTGTCTATAGTGCCTCCTGTAACAGCTGCATGACAGCTACAACTCCCTGGGCTACTTCCCCATGGCCTCCTCCAAACACCTTCTTTATTCTCACCACAGGGACTTCCTCCTGGTGTCTGATAATGCTTGTGCTCCTCAGGCCTCCAGCAGCACACTCTCTCCACTCCTTGCGCCTCTTGCTCCCAGCTCCTCACACTCACACCACAAACTAAAGTGAGCTCCTTTTAAAACCCAGGTGCCTTGATTAGCCTGCCTTAATTGATTCTAGCAGCTTCTTAACTGGCTCCAGGTGTCCTAATTAGCCTGCCTGCCTTAACTGGTTCTAGTAGGTTCCCGATTACTCTAGTGCAGCCCCTGCTCTGGTCACTCAGGGAACAGAAAACTACTCATCCAGTGACCAGTATATTTGTCCTCTACCGGACTCCTGTACCCTACTGGTCTGGGTCTGTCACACTTGTTACCCAAACAATTCAGTTTAAACACAAACACTGGATTAGTTTTCATTAGAGAACAAAACAAGTTTATCTGACTACATAGAGAGATTTTAAGTGAGTACAAATAAGGTATTAAAGTGAAAAATGGTTACAAAAGAAAAAGAAAATGCTTTTTAGTAGCTAAACTTAACTAGCTAGACTTGGTTCAAGGTAAAATCCTTAATGAAGGTTCCCAGCAACACTGCTAACCAAATTTTCGTGTTACGATCCCTCCCAAAGACAAAAGATTGCTTCCTTCATCTTTTTAGGTGAGAGAGAGAGAGAGAGAGAGAGAGAAGAGAAAATACACAGGGGTATTTTTGTCACTCACTTTTATAATCCAATTTCCCTTCGAAATGCATCTTCCTGAGGGTTACCTATAGATAAAGTTCCTTCCAACATGAGGACAGATATATGAAGTCTTGTGTTGAAAGAAGTTTCATGTTGTTGTTTGTTAAAATGCAGAGTGATCAGTTCCATAGCTGCCAACAAATGGCCACTTGACAGGTGACTACAAATTAACTTCAATGATACCCGACTAGAGGTATCAGCTTGCCCTTTGTCTTTGAGAAACAGGTTTACCCCCCTCCAGACTTTTCAGTCATAATTTCCACTTACATTCATAACTTTGCAAGCAATATTGCTACATACATTTCACCATATTATCATTGATCAATGAGTTATCAGCTTTCAAAGGATACTACACAAGGCATATTTTGTACAAAGATTTACAATAGCAAGTAGGGTGTGAATACTGGGGTGCATTCAGCCACATAGGCATTCTCAGAGGCTTCATTCCCATACTAGTATTAATCCTAACTGCAACAAAGTCTCAAAGTTTTAAGCAATAACGGGCCCTAGCATCACCCAGTCACACTGGCCTAAATGAGTTACTATGTAGTTACTTGAGCTACTATGGAAAATAATTTCTTAGGGATGAAATTAGGGTTATACAGAAACTGTTGTACAAACCAGTAGGTTTCTATGGAAAATGACACCAAAATGCTATTGACATTAACAGAGAATGATACATTTTCTACAGGGTTATTTAATCCTTCATATAACATAGCAGAAATGCAATTCTTCATCAAATTGTGTATGATAGGTAATCTTTCTATAGAATGTTAAACTATTAAATTCTGTTCTCTATTAACTTCTATGGATTTTTTCTAAGAGCTAAAAATACACACACAGGGTGGTAAGTGCATAGATTGTGCATAAAAGTCTTATTTTGTGTATTATGCCATAGGCTGCTTTGGTTTCTCCTTGTTGACTAAGTACTCTGCTACTTGGCCAGAGAGAGTAGGAAAACACTCCACAAGGAGCTGCCTATGTTTTTCTCTCTCTTTCTCAAAACTGAGACACGCTAATCAAGAGCAAACAAATCTAGTAGTGACTAGCACCCCTTTAAACAAAAATGCTAAACTTAATCTGTTTGCTCAGTTTCATCAGCGATTGAGGCTTGATTTTCATTTGACTTTTTTTTTGCTTACTCATCATTGCTAGCCATCTGAGTAAATAGTGACCTTGCAAGCTTGACCTCCCAAGGATACTGCTTAGAGTCTTCATATCTGCTAACCGTTCTCTACAACATTAGAAGTTCTATGCTCCCTGAGTGAGATGGCTCTGCAGCCTATCTTTGTTCCCTGTGAGGGATTCAAGAGGCTAAAGGTTAGTTATCTCAAAGAGGCCTCTATTACTTTGAAAAAAATCACATTATGAAATTTTCAAAGATTATGATGAAAATTACACACCACCCAGCTTAAAATTAATCGGTTATTTGTAATTTATTTTATACCATCAAATCTCACTGATCCTTGGCATCAAGGAATGATTTAGGATGAGGAAGGTCTTCAAGTAGATATAGGGAAATGCTAGAATGTGGGCAATTTATTCTAAATTGAAATTTAGTTTTGCCTACAGTGTATTGGGCTTATAGAATATATAGCATTTTATTGTTCTGCTACATGAGTTCTAGATGGTCGCAAAGATAATGGAATTCAAATAGGGATGAATTTGACCTCTTGCCTTAAGTTGTTCATTTGTTAATAAAGCAACAAAATAATTAGAAGCAAAATACAATTTACAACCAACACGTGTTTTCCCTCCCTAGAAAGTGGTTATGAAACAGAATATATCCTTTTCTGGTTTAACAATAAAAATGTAACAAATAAAAAATCAAAACATCTAATCTTTGTTAATTTCTTTCATTTCTTATGAGCTTATGTCAGGCAGCTTGTATAACAATAAACCATCTGTCTTCATGGCATCACTGGCTCTGCATTAGGAGTAAAATCTTGGCTCAACTGCATTCCATCAGAGTTTTGCCATTGACTTCAATGGAGCCAGGATTTCACACTAGGTTCTGAACTCTCTGCAAATTAATGATGCAGCACAAATGTCACTCAGGTATTCAACTGCAGTGAATGAAAATTTTGAACAATTTAAGTCTTGTGTTTTGTCAAAGAATATATACATTCTTTAGCTTTTCCTTATTTCTTTTCACAATTCAGGTCTTTGAAAGGTAGTTTTTTTAAAAAAGAATTCATTGTAAAATTGTAAAATCTCCACTTGTGCACTTTGCAAATCTCTTAATGTTTTTATAATAATTAATGGAGATATCCCATCTCCTAGAACTGGAAGGGACCTTGAAAGGTCATTGAGTCCAGCCCCCTGCCTTCACTAGCAGGACCAAGTACTGATTTTGCCCCAGATCCCCAAGTGGCCCCCTCAAGGATTGAACTCACAATCCTGGGTTTAGCAGGTCAATGCTCAAACCACTGAACTATCCCTCCCCCCTCATTTTTATTATGCATACATAGCAAAGGTAATGCTGCTTAACATCAGTAACATGACTCTTCATTCTGTAAAGCTACCAGAGAAAAATCATTATTTGAAAATACTGAACTTGACTTTGGAAGAAAACTAATTGATGATTCTAACAAATATTACCAAAGAAGGAATCATAATGATTGTCTAGATAATTAGCTCAGTGGAGGGATTCATGCCACTCTTATTCATTTCTGCCTCCATCTTTTTACGAAGGCACCAGGAAACAGAATTAATAATCTTTAAAATGACCCTACTCCCAGAGATCATATTAGCAGTGTGATCACTGTTGCAAAACATAACCTTCAAAAAAGTCCTGTCAGAGCTATTGACAGCTCTATGTACATTTTATGAGTGTCACGCTGTTGTGGGTTTAGAAAAGAGATTAAGTGCTCATTTCGTTAGAGGTCATTAATGCACTAGATCACCAAAGCAAATCTTCTCTTTAGGAAGAAATGACACTGTTCACTTCAGAAAAAAGAAAAGGCAATGTACACAGACATTTCTAACTGAAGACAACTAATACCCTTTTTTTGTTTGAAAATGGTCAGTATTTTCCATCCAACAACATGAGACCCAAAAGGAACACTTACTGGAGATACAATGAAGCAATAGTTATCTCCTCTCACCCCACAACCTCACTTTCCAAAAGAAAATACCATAACCAGTCTTTATATTCTGGAACTGTAACAAAAACAGTGAGCGTTATCAGACAAGGTAAAGAGGGCATTTAGCAGCAACACTGGGTGCTAATCTGGAAAATAATATAAGCCCTTTAGTTAAAAGAAAGGACAAGCAATTAAAACTGCAGGGCCATAATTCATAGATGCTGTCTTCTCCCTTGGGACATTCATTATCCCTTGCCAGCTGAGCACATAGTTTACTGCAATTTAGCTTAAATAAATGTATTGATTCTATGCAAAACATAATATTGATGATATTGCCAATGTTAAAATTGACAGATTAACAACTCAGAAGTTGCCAAATGCATTATGAAAGGGAAATGCATCTTCTATATTTAATAGAAGGTATTTTTGCAGTACTTAAAGTTTACACTCTTCAAACTTCAATCGCTTTTTACAATAAGTCTCAAAGAGATCACCTAAATAAGCCATTTTTTTAAAAAAAACTGATCCAGTAGTTTTAAAATTCCCTATTTTCTTTCTTAAGTACAATTCAAACCTAGAACAGCTAAGAACACTGTGAGGGTGCAAAACACTTGCATCAGTCTCTTTATATCAGGGGTTCCCAAACTTGGTTCGGGGCTTGTTCAGGGTAAGCTTCTGGTGGGCTGTCAGATCCTTTGTTTACCTGAGCATCCACAGGTACGGCCGCTTGCACCGCCCAGTGGCCATGGTTCACCATTCCCGCACCGCTTCCTGCAGCCCATTGTCCAGGAATGGCAAACTGCGGCCACTGAGAGGTGCGAGCAGCCGTGCCTGTGGATGCTCAGATAAACAAAGCATCTTGTGGCCTGCCAGGGGCTTACCCTGAACAAGGCCCGAACCAAGTTCGGGAACCCCTACTTTAGATAATGCATGCCTCAGAGTCCCATGCAACTCAGAATTCAGAGATGAAGTGGTAGAGGAAACATGGTCTAATGGATAAACCACAGCACAGAGATTCACTCAGTCTGGTTTCTGTTTATGGTTTTTCAACTGACTTGCTATATAACCTTGGTCAAGACCTTTTACATTTTTACAGATGAGGCCAGTAAGTACCCACGTCACAGGAGGGTGGCTAATTTACTTATCTTTGTGGAGTAATTTTAAGCCCATAATTGAAGGCACCATAGAAGACAAAGATACTCCTCCCCCCCGCTGACCCCCCCCCCACACACACACACTTTAACAATTGTGCCACAAAGGTAAATGTAAGCCAAGTCTGCAGGAAATTATTTCAGTACTTTTACAGTTATGAACATGAAGTTAGCAAGATAAAAATGATGTAATTAATTATTTAAAAGAGGTATTCATCACTTGTCTGATTTACTCTGTTGGGTCATCTAAAACTGTGGCCTCATCTCACAGCAGAAAAGGGATAGAATTAACAACTTTCAACCTTAATTCTGCCTCTTGAAAGCTTGACTTCTCATTCTTCACTCTGAACTAACTGGCTGTTTTGTTTGGGGGTTTTTTTGCCTTGAACTTCATTTTCCACTTTCAATATTTCTTTTTTTGCACACTCCGCCCACCTACCCACCTACCCCCACCCCCCCAAAAAAGTCTGCGACATTTAAGTTACTTGTAGTGGAGTTATTTGTCTCAGCACATCTTGGAATTCAGTCAGCCTTGATTAAAACATTTTGGAAATCAACCATCTTAGCCGTTAGGCCATCTCTATGTTGAAACTGCCTCTAAAATTAAATCCATCCAAAAGGAATGTGTTTCACTGCATCCCCACACCCAGTGTTATAAGATAGTAATTTCCAAACTATGTTTCATGGTCAGCACAACACTGCAGAAAACTAGTAGGTCACAGATTGCTGGCTCCATTTCATATTCAGATGCTTCTACGTGCACCTAGTCTCCATATTGCAAGAAGAACCTGGATGCTTATGGGAACAACTGAAATCAAGCAGGAAAAACTAGGCAAACTGTATCCAAGCAATGGTAGTAGTTATTACAAGGATATTCTGCAATTATGAACTAGATTTTGTTTAGGACGGTAGTGGTCTGAAGTAACCACAAATGGGAGGAAAGGAGGTTTGTTAGATAATCTCTCTGTTAAGATGTGTTCCATACTACGAAATGGGTTGACGATTCTGTTCTAAATCAATGACAGCCAGATTGTGACATAGCCACACAGGAGATTAAGGAGTAGAAAGACCCCACACTAGGGTTCCATGATTAGATTCTTAATCTATTCAAATTTGGGGGCAAACAAAAAAAAACATGATAAAGTTCTACTATATGTGCATGAATTTCCCCTAGTATAAATGCTGTAAACTTTAAAACTACTGAATTAATTTTCTTCATGCTTCGGCATTTAAGGAAAACAAGCAGAGAGTTTGATGTGTCTACTTTCAAGTCTGATGTTTCCAATGCAGTTGGGTTACCCAGGCATACTATTACTGACTGGGACATTCACAGTGTACACATTTCAAAGGAATAAAAAGGATACAATCTTTGGGTTAGGATTAGAGATTATATCCTTTTTATTCCTTTTAAATGTACATACACAACTCAATAACAGCTGAAACAATTTTGCTCAAACTCTTTAAAAAGTCACATTTATGATGAGACAAAACTGAATAATTGCTTGAGAAAGCTACAAGTGGTTGAAAAGGGGGAATTAGAATGGAAATTGCTCAGATCATCTTAATTGTAATGTGTACTACCCATATCTGCTATAATTTATTATACTTTGAAATTTGTTTTTCTAGAGCACAAATCAAGGGGTCTCTAAAGTTCCTATAAATTTTGCCTCTACTCTTCTTAATTGTATATTCTTACAGAGACAAAACATTAGATTTCACCTGAAATCTATCCTAGTTGCTCTGCAGCTTTGAAAGTGTTAAATAAGGATCATAATCTGTTAGGTTAGAAGAACAATGAAACACATAGAATTGTAGCTAAAGTTGATAGTCGTACTAATGTCATTTAACAAAAAATTATACTCTATTTATTCAGTACTTCCACTATTCTCCTATTATTCGTACACAATCTGTACTATATCATAGTAATATATGTGACCCTATAATCTCATCTGCAGTACTGTCAAGCATTCCTGAGACAGCATCACGGCCCATAAATACATTCAGTTCTTTGTACTACATGCTGAATTGGCAAGGTTTGTGTGAATTTGTGAGTTAAATTGGTGCCATAAATAGATTCACTGAAAAAGAAAGCCATTAAATATAAAAAAAATAAATAAATTAAGAATTGATACGGTTGTGACACAATCCAGAAAATGCCAAGAAATTCTAAGTCTAGCTGACACATGGGGCAGATCCTCAAGTGTTGTAAATCAGCAAAGCTTCATTGACTTCAAAGCTATGTAAATTTCCACCAGCAGAGAATTTGACTCTCCATCTTCAACTCTATTGCAGAAAATAAGAAGACAGAGATACAAGTCAACGATAAAGGGTCAACTTTAATATTAAATATCCTATCTTCTAAACGTATTGACACTGTTATAATCCAACCTGTCTTGGGTCCCTCAAGCTCTGCAGCTAGTTCTTGTTTCTGTGGCAGCACCTACAAGGTTATGTCTACACAGCAGTTGGGAGCTGTAACTGAAGCATGTGTAAACATACCTGAGCAGGTTTTGAATGAGCTAGTTTGATTAAAAAAAAAAATGCAGTGAAGCTACAGCAAAACAGGTGGTGGCATGGGATAGCCGACTTGTCAATTTCATATAAAGCAGGATTAAATGGGAGTCTTTTTATATGGCTTTTGGGGGCTGGAGTACAGTGTGCATGTGGCCTAACAAAGAGTGGCAGGATGTGACATTGAAAAATTTCCTCCAAACTGTTTGGAACATCTTTTCTTTTAAAATTCCCCCCTCTAAATTTCCTGCCTCAACAAATTCTAACAGATACAGTGGTTTAACTAAGCATCATTTAGATTGTTACTAAACAATCAATTGGTCTCAGTCTTTCTAGACATTCCAGCAGTCTTTCTGGTTGATTAGAAAGCATCTTCAGGTATCTCAGGTCTTTTACTCTCAGTCTAGAGCCCCAAACCAGATCAGTCCATGAAGACATTTGTTCTTCCATATTATCTGCTCTCCTTTCACTCTTTTCTGCTATTTGCTCATTTTCTCTCTTAACGTATGGCTACATTGCAGCTGGGAACATATTTCCTAGAATGGGTAGAGTGACCGCTGATAGCTCTGCCACAGTAAAAGCACTAAAAATAACAGTGTAGCCAGGTAGTATGAGCAGCAGCTTGGGCTAGCTGCCCATGTATGTGCTCAGGAGGTCCAGGGGTTTGTACTCAGGTGGATACCCCTAGCTGCTACTCATGCTACCTCGGTCTACATTGCTATTTAGCACTTTAGCTGACACAGAGCTATTATGTGGTTCCCAGATGCAGACATACCCAAAGTCATATTCTCAGGTACCTTTCCATGCTTATAATTCTATTTTCAAAGGTTTCAAATAAGTGATCACTGAATATGAACAATATGTAATTTCCTCTAGCCAGTGACCATCTTACCAAATTTTGACTATTTTTTTAATTGTGATAAAAGATTTAGTTATCCTGCTATAATTTTATATCCATTTTGATTTATCTTAATCCCTTTGCCAAGATCACAGGATTGTGTGTCATTCTTTTAGGTCTCAGATCTGGTAACAGAGTATATACGTGTCTATTATATAAAAAACTTTCCAGATTGCAGCAGTCTTGCTCTGTAGGAGAGTGGTTCTAAAGATGTGTATTCTCTTGCAGTAATTATCTAAGCAAGTCCTTAATATACAGACTCCACATTCTGTTTTTTAGGTAATTTATGTTGAAATTTGTAAGCTATAATGAAGCCCAAGGATTTACTATTTTTGAACTGTGGTCCACTGTCTTAGGAATACTAAGATATGCAAACAAAGATTTCACTTTATCACATCTGAAGCTATGGTACCCTCAAGTTTCACTATTTTTTGAAAAAAGTAATGAGGAGTACTTGTGGCACCTTAGAAACTAACAAATTTATTTGGGAATAAGCTTTGTGGGCTAAAACCCACTTCATCAGATGCACGCAGTGGAAAATACAGTAGGAAGGTTTTTTTTTATATTTATATATATTATACACACACACACACACACACAGAAACATGAAAAAATGGGGGTTGCCATAACAAGACTAATCAATTAAGGTGGGCTATTATCAGCAGGAGAAAAAAAAAAAAACTGTGATAATCAGGATGGCCCATTTCAAACAGTTGAACTTTGTGACTTTGTCCTCACCAACAACTATTTCACATTTGGGGACAATGTATACCTTCAAGTCAGCGGCACTGCTATGGGTACCTGCATGGCCCCACAGTATGCCAATCTTTTTATGGCTCACTTAGAACAATGCTTCCTCAGCTTGTGTCCCCTAATGCCGCTACTCTACTTCCGCTACATTGCTGATATCTTCATTGTCTGGACTCATGGAAAAGCTGCCCTTGAGGAATTTCACCATGATTGCAACAATTTCCATCCCACCATCAACCTCAGCCTGGATCAATCCACACAAGAGATCCACTTCGTGGACACTACAGTGCTAATAAGCGATGGTCACATAAACACCACCCTATTCTGGAAACCTACTGACTGTTATACTTACCTACATGCCTCCAGCTTTCATCCAGACCACATCACATGATCCACTGTCTACAGCCAAGCTCTAAGATACAACCGCATTTGCTCCAATCCCTCAGACAGAGACAAACACCTACAAGATATCTATCAAGCATTCTTAAAACTACAATACCCACCTGATGAAGTGAAGAAACAGATTGACAGAGCCAGAAGACACCTACTACAGGACAGGCCCAACAAAGAAAGTAACAGAATGCCACTAGCTATCACCTTAAGCTCCTAACTAAAACCTCTCCAGTGCATCATCAAGGATCTACAACCTATCCTGAAGGACGATCCCTCACTCTCTCAGATCTTGGGAGACAGGCCAGTCCTTGCTTACAGACAGCCCTCCAACCTGAAACAAATACTCACCAGCAACCATACAGCACACAACAAAAACACTAACCCAGGAACCTATCCTTGCAACAAAGCCCATTGCCAACTCTGTCCACATATCTATTCAAGGGACACCATCATAGGACCTAATCACATCAGCCACACCATCAGGGGCTCGTTCACCTGCCCCTCTACCAATGTGATATATGCCATCATGTGCCAGCAATGCCCCTCTGCCATGTACATTGGCCAAACCGGACAGTCTCTACACAAAAGAATAAACAGACACAAATCAGACATCAAGAATTATAACATTAAAAAACCAGTCGGAGAACATGTCAACCTCCCTGTCACTCAATTACAGACCTAAAAGTCACAATTCTTCAACAAAAGAAACTTGAAAAACAGACTCCAACGAGAAACTGCAGAACTGGAATTAATTTGCAAACTGGACACCATTAAATTAGGCTTGAATAAAGACTGGGAATGGAGGAGTCATTACACAAACTATTTCCCCATGCTAATTTGCCCCCTACTGTTACTCGCAGCTTCTTGTCAACTGTTTGAAATGGGCCATCCCAACAAAAGTTTTTTTTTCCTCCTGCTGATAATAGCCCACCTTAATTGATTAGTCTTGTTAGAGTTGATATGGCAACTCCCATTTTTTCATGTTTTGTGTGTGTGTGTGTGTGTGTGTGTGTGTGTGTGTGTGTATCTATCTTCCTACTGTATTTTCCACTGCCTGCATCTGATGAAGTGGGTTTTAGCCCACAAAGCTCATGCCTAAATAAATGTGTTAGTCTCTAAGGTGCCACAAGTCCTCCTCGTTCTTTTTGCTGACACAGACAACACGACTACCACTCTGAATACTTTTTGAAAGTTGCTGAAATAGTCCATCATCAGATTATCATGTTTTCCTATAGCAAACAAATTAATTTAAACTTTGTTCCACGAGACTATAGGAATGTTGAAGAAATGTCAGATTTAACTGTACATCTCTAGATTTCATGCAGGTTCAATACTTGCTAACCTACTTACCATCTAAAAGACAGACTGTACATAGGTCTGACTATGACTTCTGCAGTTGTTCCTTTTTGAGTTAGTTATGCCAATGTGTGCTTCATATATTCTTTCCAATATTTATGTTCTTATCACTGTGGGAATTACTAATACTACATTTTTACATTTCAGTTTTATATTGGGAGTATACAGATGAAAAGTATAGATCTCTCAATCCATTCATTATATATCGTGTATTACCGCTTGCAGCGTTTCACCCTTAGCTATTTCTTTTTCCAGCTAAATCCTTACTGCTGGATGCTTTTATCATGTTCACATGTTCCAATAAAGCTTGTTTAAAACCTAGTAATCAAGTGAGGCATTCATTCAGGAAGCACATCTGCAATTGCTAGATGGCATCTTCACTGAAATTCCAAGGTCATATCATACTTCAGTACTCTCAGAAATAATTGTTCATTACTTGCTGTTTCTTTGTATTACAATCAGTTGTTTACAGTGGGTTTCACCTTTGAAGCGATGACCATCAAGAAAACAGGAAATTTTATACTCACATCTTAATAAGACATAAGTCTCCTTTGCATACATTTTTTTCTGCTGCCATCATAGCTCTCACAATACAGCTATTCAGTCCCATGTCTTTGTAGTAATATAGCTCCTAGCTCTACTTTTGAAGAAGCTGTGGAAAGACTGATCTCTTTCAATGGGTCAAAGAATAATAGAGCTGGTACCAATGTCAGTACATATTTCAAATCTTTGGCTTCTCTTCCATGCCCTGGCATCCGTGCCTATTCTGTACGTTGGTGAAGGAGATTGCTACAGTGAGTTTGAGCTGCATAGTTGAATATGAACTTACTGACAATTCAATATGACTTGCAATTTGATTTTTTTTCCAGTATATCTTTGAGTCTTTGCATATTCAGAATCACCTGAATCTTAAAATCAGGCACTGGTGGTCAATTTCTCTCCCAGGCTGATGATTTCAGTTGTTTGAAAGCTACTCAGACCATGGTAAAGATATTGTTTCTTATCTCTTCTTCTATCATTAAATAGTCTATACAGTCATTGCCTGGCTATGCTGGAGCAAGGACAGGAGACAATTGATATAGTTTAATTAGGCCAAAATTATTAAATGTCTGGGAACTCCAGCAGATAAAAGTACATCCGCTACCATCACATGAGGGTAAAGGTGGGCTCCCTGCCATGCCACTCATAGGTTCCCCAAACCTCACCCTGTTCTGCTCCTTTACCAAACACCTCCTTTACCAAAGCATTTATCTGATCAGTGAATCCCCTCCCTATGGAGTACTTGCGCTGGAAATCCATTCCATGCTTACATAATGAGTTGTGACATCATTGCCCAACTCCCATTCTCAATTCACCCTAAGTAAAAACCTTACAACTTTCTGAGTCAACAGAAATCTGCCAGAAGCGCTGCCGATGCACTCTTTTAGCTAAAGAATTTGCCTTCTGCTATCCTAGCAATCCTTTGGAGCAAATAGAAATGTTTCCTGTTAATATTTCTCTTCATTTCCTTCCATAACAATATCTTGAGGAATCTTAATATATTGAACTAGGTCCTCACCCCACTCCTCACCCCACCTGATGTGGTTGTTGTTTTCTTGAGCCCCTTGAAAGTCATATCCCATTGGCATAAGTTGGTGCCAGAGCCAGGAAAGATCAACGTACAGAATCAGGGATTGTGACCAGGGGGCTGCCCCGGGGTGGGGAGGGGGGGTGGCGGCGGTAAGTGGGGCAATTTGCCCCAGGCCCCACAAGAATGTCAGAGGCTCTCCTCCACCTCTGCCTTCCCCCATCCCCTGGCACCTCAGTGCGTCACGTCCAGGAGCGGCCCTGGACAGTGCTGCAGCGGGCTGGTTCAGTGGGGCCTGAGCTCCTCCCGCTCAGAGCCGTGTGGTAAGGGGGCGGGGCTCCGAGCTCCGGGCCAAGCGGCGGGAGCTCAGGTCCCGTGGAGCCACGCCACTGCAGCGCTGTCCACTCAGCGCACTGAGGCTCCAGGAGGGGCGGGGGGGGGGTGAAGGCGGGAGTAAGCAGCATGGTAAGCCCCTCTGAGCCGGACACCCCCCCCCAGAACCTCGTCCCCCCAGCCCTGACCCCCAGCTCCGAGCACAGCCCCCCACAGCCCTGACCCCCAGCTCTGAGCCCAGCCCCTGTGAGCTGGGCACCCCCCAACCCAGAGCCCAGCTCCCAACCCAGCCCTGGCAACAGGCAGCGACAGCCCATTGGCACCAACCATCACCATCACCTAGTGACAGCCCATTATGTAATTGCAAATGTATACATACCATTAAAGCATTTAATGTTTTTAAATAATGTATTTTGTGTATTTTCAAATTATAAAAAAATTAATTTTTGAATGTATTTCACTGGTTATTTTTTACATTTCCAAATACATGTTACTATAATATTGCAACTTTTTTTTAATGGAAGGGGCCCCCAAAATTGCTTTGCCCAGGCCCCCTGAATCCTCTGAGCGGCCCTGACTGTGACCCAGCTCTTTGGCAACCCAACCCACCTGTGCTGTGTGAATCTCAACACAAGAAACAAACTAATTCTCAAACTTTAACACTTTTTTAAAAATGTGCACCTCAATTAGAATAACTGTAATATATTAAATCTGAGATGGGCCTTACTCAGATTTCCCCTCTATATTCTGTTGGTTGCCACATGATAGACATCTTGTTCCTGGCATATTTTCATTTTTCTGTGCCTGACTTACTCAAATTTGGTGTTTACAATCTGTGCCTCTCTCTCTCTTTATGGTCATTCTTTTCATATGAAAAATACTTACTTTCAAGTGTTGGGTCCATGCCTTAAAACAAAAAATAAAACCCTTTCATATTCCTGTTTGCCCCTGCTCCCTAAAACTATTTGATCTTCAGTGATGGAGTCTTTTAATGTTCCAGGTTCACACAACTGGCTATTAATTGTAAATATGACAAGCTACTCAGTTGTTTCTATTATTTGTGGGTCTTTCAATAGAGAATATATATTTTAAGGGAAATATTTTTGGTAGGGACACAAACATTTCATTTCTTCAAAGCTTTCTTCCCCTTCCTCCTCCTCAGTATGGAATGCATGGTTTATGTCCAGTGCTTCATCACAAGCCATCATCAAAACAACATAGGGTTTTTTTTGTTCATTTTCTATTTTATTAGCTCCTTTGATTTAAATAAATACCCAGTTCAAATTGCTATTGCTACTTCAAGATTTTCTAAACCAACACTGCTCAGTAACTTCTATATTTTTTAGGGATGGTGATAGATTGCCATATAGTAGTTGGACAGCCTGTGCAGCAACCATTTTTATTTTACCTTTGTACTTGTAGTAAATATCACTTTCACCAAACATTGACTCTTATTTCTCTTTTCTCAGATTCCCTGGCACTCTGTGCTTTCCACTTCTGATAAACAGTATTGGTAATATCAAGTGTTCATGTGTCACCCCCCAAAAAAATGACAACGATGTCTTGAAAATCATGAAGATTTTAAAAATAAGGATTCTCAGTCTTGTTCTCCGCAACCAGTTCCTGTTTCTGTGTACAGGAGAGTTAACGGGAAGGGTGATAAATTTAAAACTTCCTGATGAAGCTTAATCCTTTATAGCACACCATGGAAAAGTATATTAAAAGGTGATGGGGAAGGAGACAATGGTGTTGCAATACAACTTCTGACATTTTAAAATGAGCATTATTTTGAACATTTGTTTAAAAATGCTTGTTGATTACCACTATTCAATTTGGAATGCATGTTTAATGATAAATAAGGATTTGTAATAGATTATTAATGACAGAGATAAAGGGCTGGATTCTGATCTCACTTTCATTAGATTTATTCTGGAGTAACTCATTGTCTTCCATGAATTACTCCTAATTTACACAAGTATGAGTGATATCATAATTATGCCTGAAGTTAATTGGATAATATGATATTGAATATATGATTGAAGAAAGAGAAAAAAAAAAAGCATGAGCAGGAATCAAACATTTGAGGAAATTGAAGTCTGAAGTCCTGGGTTATGCAAACTGATTCCCAAGTGAGGGATCTAATCTCACCTTGGTCAACGAATGGAACAGTCCATTTGTGTTCAGTGAGTTATTCATCACTGTTATTTATTAGCAATATTACAGTCCTGAAACATCTTAATCAGACTCTTTATGTTATTTAAAAACAAACAGAAACCAATGAGAACTGGGGACCTCTCGCTATACTATAATACCCAGGAAATTTGGTAGTCTACTTTATAATTGAGGCCACTGATTGATGACAGTAACCTGTAACCCACTTTGACTATAGCACTAAGATCTTTCTCCACTCTGTCAGAACGAATTCCATCAGTTAGCCTTACTTACAGAGAGTTCCCTCAGAGTAATTTCTTGATTTTTTTAGTACAGGAATTTAGAAGTCCTTTTTTATATCATAAGCCCCACTCAACCTGAGAGACTCAAACTTTATTTACCACAGCAGTTCCTCAGCCAGTCTAGCAAACTAGTAAAGCTTTATCTTTCTTGCAGTTCATGAACCCTGCAATGTTTTTTTAAAGTCTAATGATTTGCCCATTACGAATATTCAAAGACCATAAAAATAACCACTTCTAATTAAATATGAATGTGAAATATCAATAGTTTGTTTTTAAACAATGTGCAATTTATCTTGGGTTAATTAGCAATTATCATTAATTAGCAAAAGTGATAGTTT
The DNA here is from genome assembly GCF_013100865.1 of Trachemys scripta elegans. Lineage (NCBI taxonomy): Eukaryota > Metazoa > Chordata > Testudines > Emydidae > Trachemys > Trachemys scripta. The sequence continues at coordinate 88,763,700 of NC_048304.1, read as the reverse complement.
AGGTTATTTTGAGATTTCCATTATAATTCCCCATTTTCTTTTGCTTGAAATTGCCCATTCTTGTTCTCAGTTAACAGATAATTTTTACAATTTCCAAAAATAAATGAAGTGCAGAGCTGGGTCACATTTTCATACTTTCCTCTTTAACCACAAGGGTGGATACTTAACTCCCGCACCCCCGAGTCTCTCCTGTAACCTCTGACTTCCTTCAGGGCTAGGTCTTTAGGGAAAAACACCAAAATATCACACCATTCACAATAAAATCCTGAGTGGACAACACTGATCCACACATGCCCCACAGCTAGCTATGCTTGACAGGAGGACTGGAAAACAACAAATATTGTACAGATTTTTTTTAAAAGTGATTCTGACACTCTCCAGTAATTCACTGCAGTTCTTAAGTAACAAAACAAATACTGAGAGAAAATTCTAGACAATTAGGTAATCTTTGTGGCTTTTAGCCACAGCCCAGAGGAGGGGCATATGAAGGGAGGTACACCGATATGGACACAACAGCAAAATGAGGACAGAAACGTGCATGGAATTAAGCAGCAGGCTTTTATTAAAAAACTTTCATGAAGAGGAGAGGCACTACCCCTCATCATTCATACTTGCCTATACCAGGCATTTAATTGGTTCCAGTGCAGGGGTTACAGGGCTCCTTATCATATAACCCATATTGCGTGATCCCCATGATTCAGCTTTCCTCAGAGTCCTAGAATCCTCCCCACCCCCCGCAAGAGGGACAAAGGGTGCAGCAGGGTGGAGATGTAGTGGCCGTCATGGCCCAAGGACTCAGCTATCACATGAGCTCAAGAACCATCACCAAAATCTCAGATCTTCTATTCTGGGAATGGTTCATTTTATTCTCTTAGCCACACTGGAAACTGGCTACAAGTTGTGACAAATAACACCTCCCCCCCAACCCTCAGTTAGGTACCAAGCATGTTCCTGATTAACCTGTTGTGGCTTGAAGATGCTGCAAGGAAGGCAAAAAACTCCTTGGTCCTCTGCCAACTAGCCCATGGGGAAACGATTTAGAAAAGCTGGACATGAACAAATCCATGGGTCCAGATCCCAATGCATCCAAGGGGGCTGAGGGAATTGGCTAATGTGATTGCAGAGCCATTGGCCATTATCTTTGATAATGCATGGTGATCGGGGGAGGTCCCGGATAATTGGAAAAAGGCAAATATAGTGCCCATCTTTAAAAAAGGGAAGAAGATGACCCCGGGAACTACACACTAGTCAGCCTCAACTCAGTCCCTGGAAAAATCATGGAGCAGGTCCTCAAGGAAACCATTTTAAAGCACTTGGAGGAGAAGAAGGTGATCAGGAACAGTCAGCATGGGTTCACCAAGGGCAAGTCATGCCTGACCAACCTGATTGCCTTCTATGATGAGATAATTGGCACTGTGGATGAGGGGAAAGCAGTGGATGTGTTATTCCTTGACTTTAGCAAAGCTTTTGATACGGTCTCCCACAGTATTCTTTCCAACAAGTTAAAAAATATGGATTGGATGAATGGACTATAAGGTAGATAGATATCCGGCTAGATTGTCGGGTCAACGGGTAGTGATCAACAGCTTGATGTCTAGTTGGCAGCCAGTATCAAGCGGAGTGCCCCAGGGATCGGTCCTGGGGCAGGTTTTGTTCAACATCTTTATCAATGATCTGGATGGTGGGATAGATTGCACCCTCAGCAAGTTCCCAGATGACCCTAAGATGGGGGGGGGGGGAGGTAGATATGCTGGAGGGTAGGGATAGGGTCCAGAGCAACCTAGACAAATTGGAGGATTTGGCCAAAAGAAATCGAATGAGGTTCCACAAGGACAAGGGCAGAGTCCTGCACTTAAAAGGGAAGAATCTCATGCACCGCTAGAGGCTGGGGACTGACTGGCTAAGCAGCAGTTCTGCAGAAAAGGACCTGGAGATTACAGAGGATGAGAAGCTGGATACGAGTCAGTGATGTGCCCTTGTTGCCAAGAAGGCAAACAGCATATTAGGCTGCATTAGTAGGAGCACTGCCAGGAGATTGAAGGAAAGTGATTATTTCCCTTTATTCAGCACTGGTGAGGCCATATCTGGAGTACTGCATCCAGTTTTGGACCCCCCCACTGCAGAAAGGATGTGGACAAATTGGAGAGAGTCCAGCGGAGGGCAACAGAAATGATTAGAGGGCTAGGGCACATGACTTATGAGGAGCGGCTGAGGGAACTGGTCTGCAGAAGAGAAGGGGGGGGGGGGATTTGATAGCAGCCTTCAACTACCTGAAGGGGGTTCCAAAAAGGATGGAGGTAGGCTGTTCTCAGTGATGGCAGATGACAGAACTTGGAATAATGGTCTCAGGTTGCAGTGGGGGAGGTCTAGATTGGATATTAGGAAACACTATTTCACTAGGAGGGTGGTGAAGCACTGGAACGGGTTACCTAGGGAGGTGATGGAATCTCCTTCCTTAGAGGTTTTTAAGGCCCGGCCTGACAAACCCCTGGCTGGGATGATTTAGTTGGGGATTGGTCCTGCTTTGAGCAGGGGGTTGGACTAGATGACCTCCTGAGGTCTCCTCCAACCCTAATCTTCTATGATTCTATTATTTCTTCCTGACCCCCCTACCCAGGGGATTGGCTAGACCTGCAGCATCTGGCAAGCCGGTTCCCATTCCTAGTTTAGATGCGTAAGGTGGGCTGCTGGAACGAAGCTAAAAGAGATTCCACATGGCCCCTGTACTGGGCTAAATCCTGGGTGATGAGGAATGCTGGCCAATCAACACACTTCTCTCCCATCTGGCAAATGGATGCCAGAGACTCCCAAGGGTCACTACATATTGTTCCCTGGCAAGCGTCTCCCTCCCTTGCTTGCTATGTCCTCCTTTCACTGCTAGTGTAACGCTGAAAGACCCCGTCGTCAATGGGCAGGATTGAACCAGGGACCTCTGGAGCTTAGTACATGGGCCTCTATCGCATGGGCTAAAAGCCAACTGGCTGTTAGCCAAGGCTGTAGAGCAGACTCATTTTCTCTCTTGTGGCCTCAGTGCCATTAGATGGGACAGAACACCACATCCAGGAGAAATGAGGGTTACACCGCATCAATTTCCTCCAACCATTGATGCAGGTAGGTGAGACAGCTGCTCCCAACAGCACTTTTTCTGAGGCAAGTATAGTGTTTTCAGGAGTGCACACACAGAGTTGGCCACTGGTACACTCCCAATACATACCCTCCCCGACACTAGTGTGACAATCCAGATCAGGGTGAAAAGGAAACAGGAAAGTGACCTAGAAAGGTTAGAAACACAAGGTGGACCTGAAGATACATAAATTGCACACTTGTTTACAAAGCTCGGAAGGAAAGCAATACCAAAAGAGGACAGCTGTTATGTCTTTTGCAGTTATGGTAGGGAAGGGGAAAGGGAGATATGACAAGTACTAATGTGTTGACATGGAAAAAGAGAAAGTTGACACGAAATGTCAGGACATTTTCCTGATGGTAAAAAACTATAGTAATAGTCTTTAAAGGGAAATGGTAGATGTCCCATTGCTGGAGACATTTAAAGTTAGATTGTGCAAAGCACAAATAAATATACTGCATGAAACAATCCTGCACTGGCATGGTATGTAGAATAAGGTGATCAAACACATTAGGTTCTCTATATTTTCTGTCAATTTATTTACATTTATGATTCATTTATTTAGGTAAACCCCAATCTGGCCCACAGACACATGAACATTTAAAACATTTGTAGCATACATTCATATATATGAGAATACTCCTTATGAAAAGTACTTCTGGAGTTTGAGAAATTTGCATTTAGGCCCTCCCTCCTGGGGGTGCTGAGTGCTCTCAACTCCAATGTGAATTGAGGACATTCAACCTATTACCAGAGTTTGTCATTCATCTGCAAAACTTGCTTTAAAAAAATAGCCCAAACTACTCTTATGATGTAGTTTCACATTTATATTACCAAGTTGATCTCCGATTATAAAATGCTGAAGTATATCCTTAAAATGCTACTGAATTGCACCTTATGATGGAGAATGAGATTTAAATAAATGTCATACTGTAAAGGAATACAATTGAAATGAAGTGTAGTAATACAGATCAAATGACATTATGGCCACATTTGATATTGCAAAATGAAGGGGAAAGAAACCCCACCCCCTTCAAGACCATTTCTTTAAATTAGATCCCTTATCCTAATCTAGCATTTCCAAAAGGCCTGCTGAATTTATTTTGTGACCTCTGTTATTCATTGTATAAAACATTACACCTTAGCCTCGTGGCTGCATTTATTCTAAATCAGGGGTTCCCAAACTTAGTTCATGGCTCGTTCAGGGTAAGCCCCTGACGGGCCGTGAGACACTTTGTTTACCCGAGTGTCCACAGGTATGGCCACTCGCAGCTCCCAGTGGCCACAGTTCGCTGTAACCAGCCAATGGGAGTTGCGGGAAGTGGTGGCCTGACCCGCGCCACTTCCCACAGCTCCCATTTCCTGGATACAGCAAACTGTGGCCACTTGGAGCTGCGAGGAGTCGTACCTGCAGACACTCAGGTAAACAAAGCATCTCGTGGCCTGTCAGGGGCTTACCCCAAACAAACCGCGAACCAAGTTTGGGAATCCCTGCTCTAAATGAAGGTCATTCAGTGTAGGCCTTTGATGGATTACATTTGTGTACATCAAAATACTCTAAGAAGTTGAGTCTTTAGGTGCTTTGTTCTGTTCAGCAAAGTGTGGCATAAATGAGGTCATTCATCCTTATAATCTATCCAATATGAATGTGTTATACAAGGAATTTGGCTATTCTTCTACCTCAAGAATTAAATGAATCTCCATCCTTGTCTAGCTATTTTACTCCTAAACCATTTTTCCAGTACCAAAGCAGTTCAGCAATTTTTTTACCCTTTTCTTTTTGGCAGATACAGTATACTGTAATTGACATCCTCAATGAACTGCCAATTCAGTGATCAAACACTTAGTGATATTATGCATCGGTCTCTCCATATTTCTCCTGTCCAGGATTGGAATATATACATACATTCTACTTGAATGTATTTAATCATTCTCACAGTTGCAAAATGGAACTATATATGTATGATTAATTATATGTTACAACACTACACAGATGTGTAATTCTTATTGGCATCTTACTCTGAATATTTGATAATGCAATCAAACATTAGATACAAGATATCCAGTCTAAACCCCCCCACAACTTTGCCTATCACATCTGAATCATATAACATTGACTAAGGTTGGCTTCAGCTATAATGAAACACACAAGCTACAAATAGCAGTCACAGTTGTTTGGAGGCTGATTTCATCTGCCAATGCAAGTTAACTACAGAGGAACACTAAGGAATAAACAGCTGTATGGGCGTTTTAATCAGTTATTGTATTTAATGTTCACAAGACTACTGCAAAATGTCAGCACTCTAAAACTTGTACCTCAGGAAAGAAGGAATTAAAGAATTATTATAATCTTAAAGGGGTGTGGTTTTTAACTCTCCATACAAAACTCACTACTGATTTATTCTGTTTCTCTGTTTCCCTTCTTAAGAACCTTGGATAAGTATTTCACAAAAGCCTTTCTTTGGCTTAATGCAGTTACTCTATCTTCTTTTGACCTTGAATATAGCTTGCAGTTTTTTATACCACCCTTTAGCTAAATGCTGCATTTCTTGTAAAAGTTAGTGATCACTCAGAACCAGTATGTCAGTAAAAGCAATGAATTTTTATCATTTTGCATGACAGCAAAGAGAACATCTACAGTGAAGAGAGCTTTAGAAATATCTTATCACCTCCTCCAATATTAAACTGACTCTTGACTACTTATCTCTTTCTTATCTGAGCTAGTAGGGGAAGCAAAAGTGGATGGAAACCTGGGAGGCAGTGACCATGAGATGGTCAAGTTCAGGATCCTGACACAAGGAAGAAAGGAGAGCAGCAGAATACGGACCCTGGACTTCAGAAAAGCAGACTTTGACTCCCTCAGGGAACAGATGGGCAGGATCCCCTGGGAGAACAACATGAAGGGCAAAGGGGTCCAGGAGAGCTGGCTGTATTTTAAAGAATCCTTATTGAGGTTGCAGGAACAAACCATCCCGATGTGTAGAAAGAATAGTAAATATGGCAGGCGACCAGCTTGGCTAAACAGTGAAATCCTTGCTGATCTTAAACACAAAAAAGAAGCTTACAAGAAGTGGAAGATTGGACAAATGACCAGGGAGGAGTATAAAAATATTGCTCAGGCGTGCAGGAGTGAAATCAGGAAGGCCAAATCACACTTGGAGTTGCAGTTAGCAAGAGATGTTAAGAGTAACAAGAAGGGTTTCTTCAGGTATGTTAGCAACAAGAAGAAAATCAAGGAAAGTGTGGGCCCCTTACTGAATGAGGGAGGCAACCTAGTGACCGAGGATGTGGAAAAAGCTAATGTACTCAATGATTTTTTTGCCTCGGTCTTCACGAACAAGGTCAGCTCCCAGACTGCTGCACTGGGCAGTACAGCATGGGGAGAAGGTGACCAACCCTCTGTGGAGAAAGAAGTGGTTCGGGACTATTTAGAAAAACTGGACGTGCACAAGTCCATGGGGCCGGATGCGCTGCATCTGAGGGTGCTAAAGAAGTTGGCGGGTGAGATTGCAGAGCCATTAGCCATTATTTTTGAAAACTCATGGCGACCGGGGGAGGTCCCGGATGACTGGAAAAAGGCTAATGTAGTGCCCATCTTTAAAAAAGGGAAGAAGGAGGATCTAGGGAACTACCTCGTGAGGTCCCTTCCAACTCTGATATTCTATGATTCTATGTAGTCATGTAAATAATTGAAAGGAAAAATAGTACAATTTAAGATGCTTAAATGACAAAATGATATGTTTGGTCCTTGGACAACAGAAAGGCAAAATATATAAAGTAAAAACCTAAAAAAAAAAAAAATTCATATCCTAGGCAGAAATCTGTTATCCACCCACTTGTCAACATCACTACTCTTTATAATTCTCTGTCTCTAAATCCTGAAATTCCAGTGCTAACAGCTCACCCCTTCTCTCATACCCCTTCTGTGTCAGGTCTCGTCCAGTCCAATGGAGTCTAACTTCTTCCCAAAGTTCAGCTTAAAATTAAATGTTTGATTAGTTTTTGGAAAATGTCTTCCTATTCTCGTCTATACATCTGATGGTTGTCAGGCATCAGTTCATATGATTTATTACTACTTGCTTCTAAACTGCAACATTTTGGTTCCAGGTCTAATATTCCTGTATACGTTCCCCTTAGTGACATAAGATGTTTTGTTGATCTGTCAACAGTATTTCAATTGTTACATTTCAACAATCTCTTTTTATGCAAGTAATCATTGTTGGCTGTAGCTTTATTCATCCAGAAAAGTCTCTCACGCAATTTTGTGGCTAATTGTAAGTTTCTTTGGGACAAATCTGCATTCTAATAGAGCAGCATAGAAAACTGAAGTCTAAATATAGATGTAAATTGTTGTCATACTTTTTTGAACAATATTTTTACAAACTGCATCTCCTTTTCCATCTTGTCGTTTGCCTAGGGAAACTGTAACCATGTAAAGTTGTGAAATTACTCCAGTCTGAATATTGGAGTTCTCTTGTCCATGGCTGCAGTTCCTAAATGGCAAGAATGACTGGTGGATCACAAGTTGAAAGGGAGATGAAAATTTTGTCATCTACATTAGTGAATTCCCAGGTAAGTGGGGCAATTCAATTAGCACTCAGATGAACAACATCCTAAACTGGGCCTTTCACAATAGGGAATGTGTCTAACTGTAACTATAAAGCACTTCATAAAGTTATGATGCCACATAAAGAGATTGATTAATTGATGTGTTTATCATGAAAGTTGAATTTACAAATGTAAAATTATGTACAAAAAACCCTGCATTCAGAAATAAAAATGGAAAACTTTAGAGCCTGCTAGTCCACTCAGTCCTATTTCTTGTTCAGCCAATTGCTCAGACAAACAACTTTGTTTACATTTGCAGGAGATAATGCTGCCCACTTCTTGTTTACAATGTCACCTGAAAGTGAGAACAGGCAATCTCATAGCATTGTTATAGTCATGTTTCTGTTCTCATTTTGTATCCCCAAACATTTTATAGCCATTGCTTCTGTAATCACAGCATAAGCCTTAGTTCAAAAACAAATAAAAGAAGATTGATTTTCTGAGGGCAGTGGGCCCAGAGCAGAGTCACTCTCTCCCTCTCTGTCTCTAGAGGGAGAAGGGCCGGGCTGCTGGGAAACTGAACAGAGTACCTGAAAAGAAAAAAAAGTACATGAGGGGAGCAGGGATGGGGAATAGGGCAAAGGAGCCAGGGAGCTCCCGCCTGGAAAAGCCCCAAGCCACGGCCTTGTCAAAGGCCAGAAAGGTACTAGGGTGCAAGGGTGCAGCCCAGGATAGGCAGAGGCAGCCAGTCCAAACCCTCCTTGCCGACGATGAGTGTCTTTTACACTGCAGTCTGCCCCAGTGAGTGGGGGCTAGATGGTGACTGGCAGTAGCCACTGAGGTGAGGTGGGGATAGTGGGTGGGGAGACCCAGAGAGGGGTGTGCTGCCAGGGGGCAGCACTCTGATGTGCAAGGGGCACCAAGTCCAGGAGGGACACGGGGGCCAAGAAAAGTGGGGTATGGCCTGCAGAGGGCACTCCGACAGCTGGAGAGCTAATCCGCAGAAGGTACCAGCAGGAGGTGTCGCAGGGGTGAGTTCTACACGAAAAAAAAAAAAAAAAAAAAAAAAAAAAAATAACTGCTAATCAACTGCATGGCTACTAAATAAAATTTAAGTATTTAAGAATATTGAATCAGGAATTAGAAAACACTATTAGTAGAAATGCCACCCCATATGCTCTTACATAAGATTCTCTAGTAGCAGATACCATACCTTTAACTTCATTTTGATTTTGTAAGTTTTACTGTATTTGCCTGACTTCACACTTTTGAAAGTAGTGCTTGGAAGAGAATTTACAGTGCTTTATGTTCCCTTTTTGAAATAGATTTGTTTGTAATATATTGTAAAGTAGTAATCAGATGTAAACAAAAGCATGACAACATAAAATGAAATTAAGTGCTACCATATTTATTTAATGTTTAGTTTAAAATACAATGCAAGTTGTGCAGGTAGAAACAAAACCTAATCAGGGACTGAATGAAACAAAACATGATTATTGGAATAGAGAATCCAAATAAAATATCACTATTGAATGTGTTGGTGATTAAATCTGTTCATCACATTGTCTAATTCTAAGAAGCTGAAATTAATTTGTAAATAAAAACAAGTTGCTTTAACTTTACAAGTAATATCTTTCCTCTCTCCCCATATAATTTAGAGCCTTTGTTGAAATTACATTTCTAAACAATGTAGATTTGCTGGGAATGACAATTCAACTGTATCAGAAATTTAAATTAAGTGGTAAGAGCCATTAAGCCTCATGGGCTTTGTTGGGAGTTGTAGGAGCGAAACAGCTCTAAGAATTTGGCCCACTACTTGTTACCTGCATTTCCTAAACTAATGTAAAAATATCCATTTTCTTTTCTGTGGTTTGTCATGGGTATGCCTCTTTAAGACCTGGCTACATTAGGAAAATCTGCACTAATATAGCTACACCAGTGTACCCACACAGATATTAATCCTGAATGTGGATGCACTGCACTGATGCATTAATGGGGTGTACAACCATGTGACTTACTACAGGAAATGAGTCATACTGGTACAAACCCCATTTTGAACACAAGAAGTTCATCTTCATGTTAGCACTCCTGGATATAGCAATTTTTCTTTTTTAAAATGCCCAACAATAAACAACTGATTTTACACAGAGTCATACCATGATGCTCTGAGTCCCACTTAGGTCATTGTAATTAACTTGTATTGAAAGGCATTATTCAACATGAGTATGGCTATCACAAGCTGGTCCTTAGTAACTAAGAAATGTGCAGAAATACATGCTCAAGGGAGTGTTATGAAAGAAGAGAAGAGAACATCAGGAAAATAACATTCCTAAACTATAGTTGTTAACATCAAAAATTATAAATAGGCCCAAACTGCAAATTTGGGACGTGGATTTGGATGCCAAACCTCCTCCAGAGTGTGATCCAGGGTTCTAACAGCCAGCCATTCACCATCTTCCATCTTGTGTGTAAAAGTTAAGCAGAAAAACAATGACGACGACTTTGGAAGGTGCTAAACCTCCTTAACTCCCACTGAATCCAATAGAAGTATTATTCAAGTAAGTACCAGTGAGTTTGCCCCTTAATTGATATATTTACCATAATTCATGCTGTATAGCTTTAGAGCTTGATTCTGCATAGTGCTGAACTTCCTACTCCAACTGGCTTCAATGAGAGCCGAGGATACTCAACAATTTCCAGGAGCAGGTCCTTACTAAGCAAGTATTTCAGGACTATTTAGAAAAACTGGACGCGCACAAGTCCATGGGGCCAGATGCGCTGCATCCAAGGGTGCTAAAGGAATTGGCAGATGAGATTGCAGAGCCATTGGCCATTATTTTTGAAAACTCATGGCGATCGGGGGAGGTCCCGGATGACTGGAAAAAGGCTAATGTAGTGCCCATCTTTAAAAAAGGGAAGAAGGAGGATCCGGGGAACTACAGGCCAGTCAGCCTCACCTCAGTCCCTGGAAAAATCATGGAGCAGGTCCTCAAGGAATCAATTATGAAACATTTAGAGGAGAGGAAAGTGATCAGGAACAGTCAGCATGGACTCACGAAGGGGAAGTCGTGCCTGACTAACCTAATTGCCTTCTATGATGAGATAACTGGCTCTGTGGATGAGGGGAAAGCAGTGGATGTGTTATTCCTTGACTTTAGCAAAGCTTTTGATACGGTCTCCCACAGTATTCTTGCCAGCAAGTTAAAGACGTATGGGCTGGATGAATGGACTGTAAGGTGGATAGAAATCTGACTAGATCGTCAGGCTCAACGGGTAGTGATCAATGGCTCCATGTCTAGTTGGCAGCCGGTTTCAAGCGGAGTGCCCCAAGGGTCGGTCTTGGGGCCGGTTTTCTTTAATATCTTTATTAATGATCTGGAGGATGGTGTGGACTGCACTCTCAGCAAGTTTGCAGAGGACACTAAATTGGAGGTGTGGTAGATACACTAGAGGGTAGGGATTGGATACAGAGGGACCTAGACAAATTAGAGGATTGGGCCAAAGAAAACCTGATGAGGTTCAACAAGGACAAGTGCAGAGTCCTGCACTTAGGACGGAAGAATCCCATGCACTGCTACAGACTAGGGACCGAATGGCTAGGTAGCAGTTCTGCAGAGAAGGACCTAGGGGTCACAGTGGACGAGAAGCTGGATATGAGTCAACAGTGTGCTCTTGTTGCCAAGAAGGCTAACGGCATTTTGGGCTGTATAAGTAGGGGCATTGCCAGCAGATCGAGGGACGTGATCGTTCCCCTTTATTCGACATTGTTGAGGCCTCATCTGGAGTACTGTGTCCAGTTTTGGGCCCCACACTACAAGAAGGATGTGGAAAAATTGGAAAGAGTCCAGCGGAGGGCAACAAAAATGATTAGGGGGCTGCAGCACATGACTTATGAGGAGAGGCTGAGGGAACTGGGATTGTTTAGTCTCTAGAAGAGAAGAATGAGGGGGGATTTGATAGCTGCCTTCAACTACCTGAAGGGGGGTTCCAAAGAGGATGGAGCTCGGCTGTTCTCAGTGGTGGCAGATGACAGAACAAGGAGCAATGGTCTCAAGTTGCAGTGGGGGAGGTCTAGGTTGGATATTAGGAAACACTATTTCACTAGGAGGGTGGTAAAGCACTGGAATGCATTACCTAGGGAGGTGGTGGAGTCTCCTTCCTTGGAGGTTTTTAAGGCCCGGCTTGACAAAGCCCTGGCTGGGATGGATTTAGTTGGGAATTGGTCCTGCTTTGAGCAGGGGGTTGGACTAGATGACCTCGTGAGGTCCCTTCCAACCCTGATATTCTATGATTCTAAGTATTTGTGTGCCATGTTTCTCATACACTGTTGCCAGAGCATGTGCGCCCACAGAGCAGTAAATGCATATTTCCCCTATTTACCATGCTCTGTGCAGCTTAGGGACTTGTAGAATCAAGCTCATATTTTGCAAATGATTATGCAACTAGTCACAGGCATTAAAACCCTTTTGTGGATTTTTGAAAGAGTGCGTGCGTGAGAAGCTGGTGTTGGGCTGAATCAGCTAAGGATCCAATTCCACAAATGGATTTACTTTTAATTCAAAGAACGGAAATGGTAAATATAAATTTATAAATAGATCTTTCATTCTAAAATACCATTTTGAACAGGAAACACAGTAGCTAGACAGGCAGCACAGATGGGCTGGCTGGGGGACACTGACCCCCACCCCTGCCCCTTCGGCCCGAGGCCCCGTACTGGTATGTGTTGAATGTTATTTTCATCCCTGGCTTTAGCTCTGGACCTTTAAAGAATCATAATACCTTTCAGATATATCAAGTATGGGATAATCTTTTAATGAAGTCTATCTTTTGATAACTTTTAATAAGAATTACTTAGCATGTGCTCAGTATGGATCAATGAAATTGAAACTGATTAAATCAATTCTACATAAATTTTAAAAATAAATTCTGATTAAGTTTTAAAAGTGACAAAACAATTTGTGTGCGCGCGCGCACAGATATAAAACTCGTAGACTTACTAGTGTTTATACTACAAGATAAAGACTTTCTTTAATTTTTGGCCCTGATACCCACAGAATGTAGAAGATACATGTCAAGTTTCTTGTTAAACAAGTTGTAATGCTAATTTGAATTTGAGTGCGAAGAGTACAGCCAACTTCAGTCTTTCATTTAAGGATCTAATTGCATCTAATAATACCCAATTGACAAGTGTTTCCATTTATGGGTTAGCATAATTCTACCTCAAATAATATAATAAATATATACACACATTCAAAATGTCATATAGATTCTCAAAGCATAATTGCTGAAACATTTGCAAAATATGGGCTTAATCCTGCAAGCCCTTAGGCTTCAGTGATTCATGCACATAATCAGCAGCTGTACTGGCAATACTGCATTGAGCAAAACATGGCAAAACAAAGCAAATGAGGGACACTCATATTTGGACACAAGTGTGAAGGGGAAAAGCCAGGCTTTCAGGGGATGGGGAAGAAAGAATTTTTTGGTGCTATGGCCTAGAGCCTGTGTTCAGAGCATGCCAATGTGATGTGCAGAGTCAACATTTATGGAACTATTTTGGTGCCAGGTATTGCCAATCAACTCACAAGATTATGAGAAGCCATTTGGCTGTTCTGGCCACATTTACTTCTCCGCCCACCTCTTTGCAGGATTAAGCCCTAGATTAGCTAGAAAGAAAAATGTTAAAAAAGTAAAACAAAATACAGCAGCCACTCTCTTAAAACACCCTAAAGTTATTATCTTTAAAATTTATGAAGCAGTATATTAAGATTTTATTAATAATCTCACATCTGAAGCTCTCTATGTTAAACTGTTCATTTAATTTCATCAATAGTACTAAGTACTTTCAGTTGTGGAAACCCCAAAAAAATCACTACAACAGAATTTATCTTATATAAGCAAATGGTTTCTGCATTTTATGGTCCCAGTCAAATTTACACTGAGAACATGCTATAGGCAAACAACTCAATTAGATGTAGGGATGATAAACAAGCCATCACTTCTGCTTATACTGATTCAACATTAAAAGAAACAGAATGTACATAGCACTATCATCTAGGTTAGGAAATCTAAGCAGCCACATGGCATTGAGATTATACCATAAACCTGAAGAAAAAAAAAGATTAGGACAATATAATTGCAAAAATGGATTGCAAGTGAGTAAAAGAAAAATGTAACAGGCTGGCACTGTTGGCTATGACATTCAACCCAGTTATAGTAGGTGTTGAACCTGCTGGTAAAGTGGTATGTGGGATCTGCTGACTCACTCAGCAGGTATGTCATTACCTCACTTGGATATCATGAAGGTGGAGTGGTTCTTGGGGATAAAAGGACCTTACATGTGGGCTGAATATTCTTGAAGGAGCAGACAAGCCTAGAGAGAAGATTCAAGGTAATCCTACTGTTTTCTTTGTTAATAAACCAAACTACAGCAAGGGAAATAGATTTATACAGTAGAGATTGTGTTTGTATACCACATTAGCAAAGGCATCTACTCACAGGGAAATAAGTATATGTCTAAGTGATCTAAACAGTCATAACCATTCTGGCTTTTTGTTGCTGCTTAACAAAAAAAAGACAAGTTTACACATTAGTTTATGATATTGACAGAGTGAGAAAGAAAAAAAGACACTCACTTCTCTCAATACTTTCACAAACTGCTAAATACTGATGACAATACGTGAGAGAGTTAAGTGCCACTGACAGGCCCCAATCAAACCTGGGATCTCTGGAGCTTAGTGCATAAGCTAAAAGTCAACTGGCTGTTAATTAAGGCTGTAGAACAGACTTATTAATTGCTCTCTAAGGGCAGGTCTACACTACCCGCCTGAATCGACAGGTAGAAATCACTCTCTCGGGGATTGAATTATCGCGTCTCGTCAGGATGCGACAATCGATCCCCGAATCGACGCTTCTACTCCACCAGTGGAGGTAGGAGTAAGCGCTGTCGACGGGGGAGCCGCGGAGGTCGATTTGCCGCTGTCCTCACCGCGGGGTAAGTCAGCTCTGATACGTCGGATTCAGCTACGCTATTCGCGTAGCTGAATTTACGTATCTTAAATTGACCCCGCCCTGTAGTGAGGATGTAGCCTAAGTGGTCTTGGTGTCACTAGATGGGACAACACCACACCCAGAAGGTGTGTGGGTTACATCTAGCATATACAAATTTTCAAGTAGTAATCTTTCCTTGAAGTCTTAATTCTTAGAAATGTTAGTGTTGCCCCTGGGCCCAAGCAATTAATCACTATTTGAACCTTAAAAAGAACAGGAGTACTTGTGGCACCTTAGAGACTAACAAATTTATTAGAGCATAAGCTGTAGCCCACGAAAGCTTATGCTCTAATAAATTTGTTAGTCTCAAAGGTGCCACAAGTACTCCTGTTCTTTTTGCGGATACAGACTAACACGGCTGCTACTCTGATATTTGAACCTTGCCATGTTTTCATTAAAAAGGAAAAAGTATGATAGAATTAGATATTTCTTTGGTGCAATTCGGTTTATTTACAAAGACTGTACACCAAGTCCTGTTTCCCTGAACACAACAGAAACAAAACAGCAGGAGCAAGCAGTTTCCTTGCTTCCTTGCTCACAATTTCCCAGACTCTGTTTCCAGCCAGTCCTGTGCACCAAAGAGTTCTGCCTTTGCTCCCTTTCAGGGCTACGCTCACAATTGCTTCTCAGCCAACTCTTGGTCTTCTGCCTCTGAAACCCACATAGACAAGCACAGTTGCAACTAATCAATGCCACAGACTCTGAATTTGCACTCTGAATCCCCAGGGAAGCCTCTTGTTCAGTTCTTGCTCAGGCCTTCCCATGTGATCCAATGCCTTGGGAGCGGACTTGTTTTGTTTTGCTATCTTAATCCATAAAAGGAACTTAATTGCTTCTTGCATGTAGGCTGAGTGAAGAGCATTAGCAAGGTCTGTGGCTATGTCTACACTACCCACCTGAATCAGTGGGTAGAAATCGATCTCTTGGGGATCAAATTATCGCGTCTTGTCGGGACGAGACAATCGATCCCCGAATCGACGCTCTTACTCCACCAGCGGAGGTGGGAGCAAGCGCTGTTGATGGGGAGCCGCGGAGGTCGATTTTGCCGCCGTCCTCACAGCGGGGTAAGTCGGCTCTGATAGGTCGAATTCAGCTACGCTATTTGCGTATCTTAAATCGACCCCCCGCCACCACCACCCCATAGTGAAGACCTGCCCTGTGAATGCCTATAAATCAAAGACATGCTTGCTGGCAATATCCTCACACCTTCTTGTCAAACTGTCTGAAATGGGTTTTTTTTCCCTCCTGCTGATAACAGCTCATCTTAATTAATTAGCCTCTTAGAGTTGGTAGGGTAACTCCCATCTTTTCATGTTCTCTGTATGTACACTTCTACCTCGATATAACGTGACCTGATAGAACACAAATTCGGATGTAACGTGGTAAAGCAGCACTCCGGGGGGGGGGGGGGGGGGGCTATGCAGTCCAGTGGATCAAAGCAAGTTCAATATAACGTGGTTTCACCTAGAACGCTGTATCCCACGAAAGCTTAGAGAATAACAAATTGATCTGAGCATAAGGTGCCACAAGTACTCCTGTTCTTTTTGCGGATACAGACTAACACGGCTGCTACTCTGAAACCTGTTTAACAGTGAGCATGCTAGTTAAAAGAATGCTCAGGAGGAGTATAGTCCTGGAGCCTTAAGTTTTTACCTGTTGTGCAGGAGATTTTCTGCTTTAGAAAATAAATCCTGAAATCCCCCAAACTTCACCTTCCTCTCCACCCCTCCTCCCCCATATCATTCACTTCTGTTAGGACTGATGCTAGTTTAAAGCTTCATCATTTTAGTACAACATACAGACACTGAAGTCAATATAAGCTTAGTGAGAGTAAGATCTCAGTATGATCTTTGAGAGTTACCTCTTAGAAGTAATTTTTATAACTAGAGTGATGCAATACTAGAAAAGTAAAAAAATTAAGCCATTTTTCTCTAGCACTGTAAAGTTAATGTATCTAAATATATTCAAATTACAAAATGAATACAGAGTCTGGATCTTTCAGGCAGCTTGGTGACCATTTAGAGTGCAAGCCAGAAGAAATTAATATTATCTATTACTTAAACTACCTCCTAATGTGTCTATTACTATGAGTTTCTTCAGTTCTTTTTC
This sequence comes from Trachemys scripta elegans, assembly GCF_013100865.1. Taxonomy (NCBI): domain Eukaryota; kingdom Metazoa; phylum Chordata; order Testudines; family Emydidae; genus Trachemys; species Trachemys scripta. Next base: position 88,746,869 of record NC_048304.1, on the reverse strand, counting down.
TTCATCATACATCAGACAAGCCTCCCACCACCACCACCAAAAGTTACTAATACTGTATTTCATTTTTGCATTTGAGAAGATCCTCTAATGACAAAAGTTCTGATTCTGCCTCGCAACACAATGTATTATTGCTGCCTGCTTTGAGTGCAGCATTTTTTTTTTTTCCCCCCAACATTGTCACAAATGATTAGAAGGTCAAAATGTTTGCAATTGCATTGTATTGTTCTCCACAATACAAGCATGTTCTCTCAACCTGCAAATATTTCTAAAGAAAGTTAATAGTGGTTGCTTTCTGGGTATTACACTGAATAAAAGCTAAAAATCAGCTTTCATACTACGTGTACTTGTCCTCTCAAAACAAAAAGCAGGTGTGCAATAGGTTTGTCTATTTACTTATCTGCACAGTAAACACATTCTCTTTCAAATGGCAGACACTCTCAATAAAGTTGCTAATTATAGTGCAACAATTTGGATAGCACTTTTATGATGTAGATTGCAGTCCTTTATGTGAGGACCTTTACTTTTTCCATGACTTCATAAATGAATCATTAGTCTGATGTGGAATGCAAATAGAAAAATAAATAAAAGGATAAGGGAGACAGAAAATATGCCAAAAACTATTCACAAAATGCAGCTAGTTTTAAACCTAAAATAATGCATTCTCTCATCTCAATGTGTTTACACCAGAAGTGTGCATCAGAAAAAATGACCATTTATTGCTGTTAAAATAAACGGGAGCTCTGCATATGGCTTGACTTAGGGCAAGGCTTCGATGGCACTGATCATCATGTGAAGAAAGGAAGAATTTGCATGGGCCTGGTGATTAGGACAAGATGGGGATGCTTTGGTATTTTAATGGGTTGGTTGGCCATTTCAGCCCTACTGGAGGTTATTTAGACATGCAGCTGCAGTGTCTGCATTGCTTCAGTGGCCTGTACATCATGCAAAAGATAGAAGTATGCTGTATATTATGCTGAAGATGGGATGGTTTCAAGTGGGAGACTCTGTTGCAGGGGACTTGGGCCCCTTGATCCTTGTGATGGCTTTCAGTAGAGGACATAAGAGAATGTATACAAGGCATAAACTAAGGTCTTTTAATCTCAGTTCTCCTGGTGGCACCAGGTATCAGCTCCCATGAGTGCAGAGGGAGAAGCTAAAACTGAAACCAAATGTGATGTAACAGAGGTGTAGTCATGTTGCTTAATACACTACTACAAAGAATTCAGATACCACAGTGATGAGCTTAGGATAAGAACCTATATAGAACAGAATAGACTCTTCGCTATATGCTACTCAGAGTAACATCTGCAGTCAGAATTATGACTATGTATGATCTTATTGAAGAGGCGGTCCCCAACTTTGCATCTTAATTGGTTGACACTGCCTGACTGCTCCATCTGACCCCAGCTGGATCCAGAATGCAATATGGGATGAAAAAGGACAGGCTGGAATGGGGCCATGCTTTTTGTATTGAATTTCAGGTATAAGGTCACCTATGCCAATGACAGATCCAAATCAGTGCATCCCTCTGGTATGAGTCTGCCAGAATGGGATACAAATGGTGCTAGTACTAGTTTAATGATTGCCCAAAAGCAACAAAGAAGCCTTGGCTGAGGCGATCAAGTTCCTCTATGTACTGATGTAACATCAACAGACCCCAGTCACCATCGGGCAGGATCTAATCTGAGACCTTTGGAGCTAAATGCATGAGCCTCTACTGCATGGCCTTTAGCTAAGGCTGTAGAGCAGACTCATTAATCTTGCGCTAAGGTCTTGGGGCAACTAGAGGGGACAGAGCACCACACGCTAGAGGTGTGTGGGTTACACTGGCACACTTGAAGGCACAGAGGCGAATGTTGTTTCATGATTCTAATGTCCATGGAACGGACAAGTTTCCTGTCCCACTCAGGATTTTTTTTGGACGCTCTAAAAACTGAGAGATTATCCTAAGTGTTTTTGACTGAAATTACACAACTGGCCATACCCTGGATCTCATATTTCTCATTGATCTAGAGGTGGGATACGTGGCAGTACCCTCTTGCTTTAGATAAACGTCTTCAACTTGAAGTCAGTACATTATTGCAGGGGTAAAGGACCTATTTTCTTGCTCCATTCTCAGTAGCTCTTCAGCAGCCAAACTGCTTTAGTGATGGATTTGGTAGGCTTCTATAGCCAACTTTTGCCCTTTACCAACCGATCTGATCCTTGAAGGACAAAGCTATATGGTTTCATTGGTGGTGGTGATTATCAAGGTTTTCCTTTGGAAGGGCAGAGTGCCTGACTGATCTAAAGGAAACATATGTGCAGTGGTATTTGGTTTCCAGATGGTCAGCCAGAGCAAGTCAAACCCAATTGGGGTAGAGACATAATTTGATTCAGAGCTGATTTGGAAAAACAAAATTGCTGCTGTAGCAGAATGACATTCTCCATCTATATATGGCACGAAGAGTGGTATTTTGTTTTCAAAATGGACCTTGTTACCATCTTCTACGTCCCTGCTAACTCAAAACAAAGTTCTGAATAGAGATAAACCTTGGAACCACTTTGAAATTCAAGCTAATGAAGAATGATAAACAGCATAATGGGGCTGCCTGCCTGCTGAACAGTTCAGTACACCAGGACACACACTACCACAATTGCAAGAGTTGCACGGGCCTTGTGGTAAATTCTAAGATGCTATTTTCACCTATGAAGGGTCTGGTTACTTGAGGGACTGGCTCTCTCCCGGTCCCAGTTAAAATGAGCAGAAGCACTCGAGCCAGATCTCTGTCTATGTGGAAAAGAGGCAGGCACTGGCAATAAGTTCTTTGTATACAATTTTGACACTATAATTGGCTTCCCTCTTTGTTCTATCAGAGGTTGCAAAATCCACCTTTTCCTCACAGGCAAAGCAGACTGAGTCAAGAGACTGGTCAAGAGACTGAAAGATGATGAAGCTGAGAAGTAGGATATTTCTTGGTTGGAAAGTATTAATTGGAGAATTTGTAAATGGAAAATTGAGGGGGCAAAGATAAAACCTTACAGATTACATAACCACATCATGCTTATTCACATCATCTAAACATATTCTTCAATGTTCATTGTAATAAAAAGCATGAGATTTTGTGCTCTGAGAATCACATGTATAAAATGAAATATGAAATAAAATGTTGTATAGAATATTCCAGGGGCTCTACCTTTATTATGTGACATGTTACAAACTTGAAATAAATTTGGTTGTGTATCCTTATGATGTATACATAACCACCTCCAGATTTTTATGGTTACAGCAGGGAAACAAAACACTAAGAGATTATATGTTTTGTATGTCAATTAATAGCAATAGTAACCTAAAAATCAAATAGATTTACACACATTTGTAAAATTAGAATGCTGTAGAACTGAGTCTGAATCTCGCAAGAACAAAGCTCTGGAGTTGAGAAGTTATGGTTTTAAAAAGGTAGAGTTTGCTGCATGACCTGGTGTACAAAATAAAGATGAAGTGTCATTTTCTTAAGGCTCAGAAAACATGCTTTCAGAAACCAAAATGTTTAACTCTTTTTCAGTTTTCCAATGTAGCTTTTAAAAAAACAAACACTTGTTTAAAACATCTTAATGGCAATGCTTAATGGGCTGAAGGCAATCTGTGTTAATGCAGTCTACATTGGAATGGGTTTCTCAATCCTAATATCTTCAGCTTGGAAATGGAGAAAACAGATTTAGCTAACTTCCTTTTATTGTTAACTTTAGCAAAATAAGGCATGAGTCCTACCTACTACATGTCACGTTATTTAATTAAACACATTACAGTTTGTGTTGAAAATGCATGTTAGCCTATTGCAGTGATTAAAATGTAAAACTCTGAAGCCAAATTTCTGATTTAAAACTAGCACTATAATAATATTAATACACCAGATAATATACTACTGAGGGTTACAAGCAGCATCTGTTTAACTAAGACTGCAAAACTAGTTTCCATTGTGTCCCCCTTCTTCCAATTTAACACAAACCTCACTTTCAACTATATTCACTTTCTGGAATGTTTGGTCTTCCCAAAGGTGATTTTTAAAAAAAAATATTTGAACAAAATCCCTTTGTTTTTAGAGCTGAAAGAACGAGGAAAAAAGGTTTTCCCAATGTAAAATTATTATAGCCACATTCCAACAGGTCTAAATAAATGTCTTGAAATTTGGCATGAACATAGTACTGCCAAGGATGAGTGCCTCTGTTTGCAGAGGTTGGTAGACAGCACCTTTAAATTCCCCCCTCTACCCTAAAAAAAAACACCCCAACACACAAAAAAACCACAAAACAAAACAACAAGTTTAAACTATCAGATCATTTTTACGTAGATGCTCAGAGTTTTCAGGTACCCAGGTTGAAAATTTTGGTATTAACTTCTGGATCACCTAAATTATATTTTTAAATGTGAAACCATAAATGTTGCATTAACATTGACTTTTTAAAAAAAATGGAAAACATTCAGTCACTTTTATAATAGTGATGCAGCTGTAGTTATGACAGTTATAGTCATTGTGAATTCCGTCTCTGCCGGAATCTTTCTATCCATTGATTTGGTGTTTGATATCATACTTTGATACTAGGGCATCTGATTACCTTAACTTTGTTTTAGTTCATTTAAAATATATAAATGGCATTCAAATTTGTTCTGAAGGAACTTTAACAAAATTAAGAAGAATAAAAAAATTAAGGAAAGCTGAGGGTCATTCTATCCATACATATATGGAGATGATCTGTCTCTTATAGCCCCAGAAAACAACACTTTCAGTATAATGTTACCCCTTTTGACATGAGGGGTTAGCCAATATTTAAGCACTGGAAACAACACACAAATACCTTGATTTGTCCCAGGGTTTGCCAGGGCCAAGTCCCAGCACCTCTAGACTTGGCACTTCATAGCCCCAGCACCTCTGGGTTTGCTGCATCAGTTATGAATATAAAAATAAAATTGCTTGAGCCCCAGCACCTCTTTCATTACAAATTAAGCACTGGTCATTTCCATTGGTGTCTCTTCCAATGGAGTGTGGTATTTCTGTGATGCAATCCTGTTTATTTCCAAAGAACGTACACAATGTCCTATTTCCCTGACCACAGTAGGATGCCAGAGAGTTTCCTCACTCAAGACTCCAAGCCTCTTTTTTCCAGCCAGCACTCTAACCCAAAAGCTCTCTCTTAGCCTTCTCTTGAGGTCACACTTCAAGTACTTCCCTGGCTGTCCATTACCTTCTCTGTCTGTTTCTCTGGTGTTTCTGGCTGCATCTCCCTCTCTCATATTCCTGCCTCCCCCACCAAGCAATACCAAGCCCTCTGCATTTTGCCTTCAAGGAAAACCCTCCACCCACATAGCTCAGCTCCTGACTGACCTTAAGCGTGGCCTGCATTCTGGCTGATAGCTCCTATTGTTTCAGATATTTTACCACAACAGCAGCTTATCTGTTTCTTTTATATAGTGAGAATGAAGGGAAGTTGTTACAGTCACCAGCTTAATCAAGGTTTCAGCCAGTCCCTAGCAAAATAATAAATTTCCCAGCTTAAGATTCATACAGCACCTTTCATACTGAAGAGTCTAAGAAAGGACTTTTTAACATTCACTTTCATCCATTAAACCTTTGACATTGCCCTCCTGCTAAATGTACTATACCAGAGGTTCCCAAACTTATTTGGCCTACCGCCCCCTTTTCAGAAAAAAAATTACTCAGTGCCCCCCTGGAAATCTACCTTCTTTAAGCGAACAAACAGAAAGATGCAGTGACAAATTTGTGTTTTTATGTATCTATATTTCTACCTACGTCCTACAATATAGTAAAGAAAGATGTGTTATTAGAATATCGCCCACGACATCAGGTATACAGTGGTTTTTGCGTAAGATGGCAAAAGACAACTAAACTAAAATACTAATGAAACTAATAAACTGGGTTTTGTTCTTTGCTCAGCATTAGATATATGTATTTGATATTAAACTGTCAAATATCAAACTAAATTTATCAAGAAATAATTAAAAAATAATATGCAATTAAAAATCAGTTAATAGTTTTAATTTAGTTTGCCCTTATTTAAATAATTGTTCCTTATTAACACACGCCTTATTTACCAATTAACACAGATGATTCGATAGATATAAATAAATGTTAATAGTTAACAGTTTTTTACGATTTCATTCCCGTTTTCGTTAATATTGTAATAAAAAATATGACAAATATATTGACTGTACACTTCAAATAGTACTGTACCGACACAAGCCTGCTACGATTTTATTATTAGTAAGCACTAGAGACACAGAAACGTATGGTAGATATGTAAGAAAATGTATAAAAATACTCACGTGTAAATTGCTGTTTTATTGAAACAACAACAATACAATTTGCTTTGTATGTGATCCGTAATCCGTAAAGATCGAAGGTATTGAATATGAATAAAAAAATTTAAATACTTATTGCACTATTGTTAACTGCTTTTTACACAATTAAGAAACAATCTAAATTAGATTTCATACATGTCGCCTATTTATAGTATCGTATTGTAAACAAGTCATTACACGCACATATTCCTGCCGATGCATGCTGGACTTCCCGACAATGTGCAACACGCTCGCCTGCCAACACTTGCTTGTTAAGAGCTGTTGGTGGACTTGACACCTGATCGGTTATAATTTGTGAATTTATTTGGAAAATAAAGTAATCACTACAACTTTAACTCTATGTTACACAACAGATGAAACGTGTACGAATGGTTTTTCAAAATTTTCTTATGTTCTTTCTTTATGCTTCCACCGCCCCCTTATTTTTATTCAACGCCCCCCAATTGCACCCGAGGCTACTACTGCCCCCCTGGATCGTTCCAGCGCCCCCCAGGGGGCGGTATCGCCCACTTTGGGAACCTCTGTACTATACAGTAGTTTTCCATTGACTGGACTGAAGTTTAATTTCTCTATCCTTAAGTAACTGTACAGAGGTGTATATTACATTTTTTACATGTTTACAATAGCAGCAAGCCACTGATTCATTTTTCTTAACTTTGAACATTTCTTATAGCATTGTTTCCACTGTTTATGTTACAGTAAGACAACATCTGTCAAAATTTTATCTAAATGTTTGTTCTCATTTTGTATCCCCAAACATTTTATAGCCATTGCTTCTGTAATCACAGCATAAGCCTTAGTTCAGAAACAACAAATAGAAGAAGATTGATTTCCATCTCAAAAATGTCAAACTTCTGCCTATAATGCTCAGCTATGTTTTTCTGAAACAGCAAAGTTCAAAAAGAGCCATCGATCTGACAGATTTTTGACATGTCATGATAGATGCGATGGGTCTACTACTTTACTGCCAAAAATGTCCTCCAACAGAATGAGGCAATGAATGAAGAAGAATAAATCTAAACTGAATAGAATTGCTTGTTATAAATGTATAAGAGGAAAAACAACTGGCACTTCACATCTCTGGAGACAAACTCCTGCTTTTATAAAACCTTATACTAACACTTATTTCATCTTGGATAATACTTGTTATCATCTAGATCAATTATACAGGGGCAACATTATCTAAAGCCAATATTCATAAACAGCTAAAAACCATCCTGAAATTATTTAGCCAGAGGACAAGGAAAAATAAACAAACAGTCTATAGTAACAAAACAATAGGTTCTACTTACCCTATTGTCTTGTCTCTCTGTCAGCTAGCCAAATGACAGCTGCTTCAAGTGTGTCAGGTGAATTATATCCCCATCTTCCTAGAAGACAGTGGTATTGATTAATACTACATCAAGGTCTTTACCTCAAGTGCACAGTGTGGATGCATTTCATTTTCTTTCAGAACATTGCCATGTTGGAGATAAATTATAGCAAGTTTGGAAAAGTAAATCTTACATTCATAAGTCAGAGCATTTCATAAGGAGCATTGGTTTGATTTATAACTAATGTCTCACAGTGTATCCCATCATCTACACTTCAGGTAACAGCCTCTACTTCCACGATAGAGAAAAATATTCTCATGTGCATATTTTCTTATGGCATTTGACCAAAGAACTAACAAAGCAAGCACAAAGTCAACTCAAACATGACACTTTAAAACACAGTTTATTATGCTAACATGAGGCACATTTAACATTTACAGTAAGTATGCTCAATAAAATTAAAGTGCTGTATGAATAGATGGATGGTTACTTCTGAATGTGTAGGATTTCAAAAACAGATCAATGTATCACTATGTCACATTTCTAATTTCCTTACACCACAGGCATTGGAGCTATATTTAAAATCACAGAGATACTATCTTAAATGAAAACCAACACACACATACACAGAAATAAAACAGAAGCAAGTGAAAGCCAGCTCACCAAAATTCTGAAAACCATTTTTAAATATGAGAATCCCTATGGCTAAAGAATGCCCACTTTAAAAAAAAAAAAATGATTTATTTCTTTGCTTTCAGTCAACAATTTTCTTAGGCTGCTATTGCACAAAATACATTTATAAACAAGTGAGAAAGCATTGCAGTATTCTGGTATAGCACATTTGTTGAAATAAAGTGGCTCTTTTCTAAATAGGTCATGTAGAATCGGAGTTGAAAATTCAAAACGGGTATTGAACACAAAAAATCATTGTAATTAAATGGTTATGAACAAACATGAAAAGACATAGAAACTGGAAAGGGCAAAACCCACTTATTTTGTGAAGATGTGTACATCTACCACAAACACAAATAAATAGCTTTCATACATACATGCATTTTATAGTATACTCTTAAAATGTACATAGTCTTCCCTCAGATTTGAATGTGTGCAACACTTGAAATTTCCTGTGATAAGGCCCCCTCCCTTTCCTCCCCTCTTCAATAAGGGGGGGGGGAGAGAGAGACAGACACACCTTATAGCATTCTGTACATACGCACAAAATATACTCAAACAAACAAAAATACAACCTATCAATTATCAGCCTGATTGTAATATCATGTAATCTTTATAAGGCACATATTCGGCTTACAAACGAACAAGCAGAAGTGTCTGCGAGGCAACACTCGACTCATCAACTTTAAAAATGTGCTACTTCTGAGGTCTGTTTAGTATTGGCTAAAGTGAAAAAAATTGAACTGAAGATAACTTGCTTTGCTGCACAACACCGCCTTCAAAAGGAGAAATCAGAGTAAACCTTATCAATCAATCCCTATGAATAATTGGCAACTCCCTGGAATTATAAAACAGACAGTACTGTACACTTCAGTTCGTACCATCATCTATTTAGCAGTGCCACTGCGATAGCTAAATAATCTTTTACTCTATCTCATACAGCAATGGCTCCACCTCCTCTAATTCTGCAGTAATAAAACAGGGTACATTTGATTAAGGTAGGTCTCTCTCCAGGCTTTGTGGCAGTAAGGCTTTTGCATTATCCATAACAACACTAGCAACAGTTGAAAAATATTATTGAGCACACATTCTTGAAAGAGGCGGTTCGAATACCAAACAACAAAAAACAACTCCCAGTTTTTAAGCATAGCCACACTTTAAAAAACCTCAAGCTAGAATCAGGGTTTTAATTCATCCAATTATGCTTCTTAACAAGGCTTGGGTGAAACATTTATGTTTAGAAGGAATAGGGTAGTATCCCTTTAACTACCTTGAGAACTTTTGTGGCACTCATTGTGTTCTATGTTTTAGAAGCTGTAAGAAACCAGTCAGAGGAGCAGTTTGTATGTACCTAGGCATTGCATGTTTGGGTACATTTAGTGAGCTTGGTTATTTGAAGTTAGTTTCTTTATTATAAATATTTATATATTTAGTGGAAAGAAAAATACACAGCCCCATCACAAAATTGTGTTACTTGGAAATTTCATTTAGAAGTGTCTTTGTTAGAGGATAATTTCATAATACTATAACATACTTTCCACATCAGTTTTTTGAATGCCCAGATGATTTATTGGTTGTGATTAGTAATGAAGTAGTGGCTCTGGTTTCCTGATTGACTGAGCCTGCTCTGTGTGGTCAGGAAGGTGAGTAGACACTACTCTTTGGCAAAAGAAGGGGCTATGTGAGGATGCGCCATTCTTTTCAATGATAAGGCAAAGGAACATGTAATAGACACACCAAACCAACTGAAAGGGAGGGAGACAGTGCCTAGTGGTCACCTTTAGGGATGTAGACATTTGTCTTTGCCAAATTTAAAGGGTCACTGCCAGAAAAATCATGCTGCAAAATGTTTCTCTGAAAAGGTGAGCATCCACTTGGGAGGTCAGGGGTGGGCAAACTTTTTGGCCTGAGAGATGCATCTGGGTATGGAAATCGTATGGCAGGCCATGAATGCCTGGTGGGGAAGGGGACTTTATGGGGTGTAGCATTGGGGGCTCTATAAAAGGATGTTACCAAGGTGGGAGCAGGGGGGGGGACTCATGGGGTGTGGCATGGAGGGGCACTTACAGGGGTGATATTGGGGACTCCTAGGGGCCCTGCTGGCAGTGACACCAGGGCGGCTGTACCAGGCAGTGCCACAGGTGGAGGCACCCTAGCTGGGACAAGCGCAGCTCCTAGGCTCTCGAGGGTGGGGCTGTAGGAGACCAGGAGGGGACTGGCATGCAGCCATGTAGGGGCAGGGCTGCCATGTAGAGGCAGGGTTCCAATCCCCAAAACAGCACGGTGAAGTTGTGCCTGCACAATGTGGCTCTGTGTGTGCCAGAAGATGGTAGAATTGTGAGTTGGAGGCTGGGGAGTGCTGGGCGGGTAGAGTAGGGCAGACCCCCAGTCCCGCTCCCCAGCTGGAGCACTGGATCAGGGCAACCCCCCAATCCCGCTCCCCGGTGGGAGCTCGAGGGCTGGATAAAAACGTCTGACAGGCTGGAAGCGGCCCGCAGGCGATAATGGTGAAAATAGTGGCTTGAGGGGAAGAGGCTGAATTCCTATGTATTTGATGGCAAGACTTCTGGCTGAAAGATATCCCTAGTATTCCACATTGGGCGTGGTATTTGAAATCTCCCTCTGCCTCGTTCATGTTTCTGTAAAAAAACCAAGATGCAATTTTGATATCATGATGTGTTTCTAGTGATGGAAGTACACTAAATGCAACACTTACATAATGAAAAGTGGGATCTCTGCATGCCAAAGACAAAAGGCATTGGCAGGGCATTTGCCAACAACTGAGGAAACTACACAAGAGCCCAAAAACCATGAAGAGCTAGCAGTCCATCCTAATGTACCAGTTGTAATACTATCAGAGGAGCTGCCTGGTGATGGAGCGAGCAAAGTGCCCTCTTTCATGACTACCACCTCATGACACACTAGTTACCTGCATTACCACCTGAAAAAAAACGTTGTCCTCCAGCTACACAACAGCAGGATGAACCTGTGATTCTTAGTGAATGACTAGTGATCATAATACTCCATAGCCTGCTCAAGACCTATCATATTGTGTTAGACAAGCACCAGAAGAAAGTTGATTACATCTCTGGTCCATTGCATTCCCCTCCTCCAAAGAAAGATCTAGCATTTGTTCCCCTTCCTTGAAATTGCCAACACCTTATTGCCTCAATTTGATCTTCTGCTCCAGTTTAGAGGTGAAAGGCTAGGTATAGAAGTGAAAGCACTTTCATCCTTGGCTACTTTTGCCCTGAAAGAGCTAGGGTGTCTGAACAATTGTATCTGTTCCTTCCTAGGCCAATGATACTTCTGTATGAAATTTCAGATGTGTGAAGTATGACAGCAAACGTAGATTTCAGAAGCTGGTCTCCATATATACACGTGACTTTAAAGTTTTGTGGAAAATGTAATGTTGAGTATTAGAAATCTGTGTGAAACAAATTCATGAATTTTTGTCATGTGAAATTTTCAAAGGCCCTCCCATGCCTACCAATTGCATGTTTCCTGCTGTAGTGCACTGAATCATGAATAGACCAGTGACTGGAAGACTACTATTGCACTCTATATTCCCTAAACTTACAAAACAGTCCACAAACCTACAAAATGAAAGGGGGTGGGGGGAGTTAGGACCATAGCATCCAGAACGTGGAAGAGATCATCAGATTTTTTTTTTTTTTTTAAAGAAACAAATCTCAGCCATGTGTTTTTAGTTGTATGTAACTACATATGTGCAAAGACCACAGCTGCATCTGGACCACAAATGTATGCCCTGCCCATATCACTAACAAATTAATTGACAGCATGTTTTACAACCTCCACAGAGTTTGGCTAACTTTCACTGTTCCCACTGACCTTCTACTGGTGATTCTGTCCTGATAGGGGCATGGATTCAGATGTAGGAAGCCAAGTTTGGAATCATTCTCCCTTACATAACTGACCTTTATTTTTGTTGAAATCAAGAGGTATAAATTCAGGGCTTGAAATGGACCATCTCAAGGTAGCTTAGTAACCTGGACTAGTTTTCTTGTTTTCTGGGAGAGGAAGAATTTTTTTCTTTCTGCCAAAACTTAAGCTATAATTGAAAAATACTATGTCCCTAAGCCCTCAGAGCTGTGAATAAAACTTTCTAAATATGAACCAAGTATAAACAAAACAGTAAAGTCTGCCTGTGTTTGCAGATAGTTCAGACCTTTCAGCACTATTGCTTCAGACTCATTTTTCCAGTACATTGTCAGATGCCTAACAATGATAATTTAAACGTCACTATTTAGCCATTTAATTGCTGATCAAACCCTAAGGAGAGGATTGTATTACAAAAATGTGCACAAACTACCATGACAGACACCTCACCTTGGTGCAATGAGCATTTCCTGTCTTCCCTCCCCCCATTATGAGCCTTTGCCATCAACAAGCAGATAGCAGGTACAGAAACTAGAGTGCATTCAAGTGTCACCTAAGGGAACTAAGGAAACCAGCAGAGCCAATAAGTGCATACAGCCCCTACCCAGGGGGAGCCAAGCCCAATGAAAACAGTATTTTCAAATGGATAGACCTTGAAAGAATATCACTGTTTTCTCCACCCCCAATTTTGTCATTGGTTCAGTTGATAGCAGAATGTTGCCTCCCATATGTAAATGCCATAGTGTTTAAATGTTTACACTTAAAATGTGTTCATATTCAGCTCAAATGTAAGTTAGCTTTTAGTAAAATTACTGAAAGGTGAAGATATTCTAAGATGCTAGGGAAAGTAGAAATGATATCTGCAATATGATAACAGGGTGCAATACTATTTACATCCATTTTATTTAGTAATCTAAACAACGAGGCATGCTATCTGAAGCTGGGCAAAAGTCCACTAAGAATCAGGTGGAAACAAAATTTATTTTAATTTCATATCTAAGAGAAGCTGAATTCTGAATATCTTTAGGTGAAAGGCAACTAACCTATTACATTAATATGGAATTTTGGGACAGAATTGATGATTTAAGTAGGAAAATATACACATACATTTAATAAGAATGCATCAAATAATTTTTTTTTAAAAGTCAATCACTCCGTTTTTTTTTAAATAATTGTTTCTTTATTTTTCTTCTAATTTAAGGCAAAATACTCAAATGATGCTTATAATGGATGTACTGACAAATCTTTATACAGAGCACCACAAATCAGTGCCAGGATTTGTAAGAAGTTCAAGATTAAAGTCTAGTACAAGAAGCAAACTGCAGTTCCTCTTTCATTGTGAGCTCTTAACTTCAGATATACCCTGTCTCTTCACCATGAAGTTAATACTCTATAAAAGACTGTTTAAAATTATTTTCACATTTGGTTTCTCTTTGAGAAGTGTTTATCAGGCATCTGAATTTCAGTCTTTGGTACTACACTGCAATGATCTGCAACAGTCATTACTACAATAGAAGTTTGGGGTGGGGGGGAAAAAATCAGGTTTCTGAGCTCTGTGTACTTGGAAACAAATGCATTATTCTTCCATCTTATTGTATTAAGAGCACATTTTATTCCCTGCAATACATACCTTATAAGACTTTACAGTTGAAGCAGACAGATAGTGATGAATATATTCTAATAAGATTGACCTTTGGACTTGTATTGGCACAAGTACATTGTTGAACAAAATGTCTGAAGGAAAGAATTTCAACTAATAAGAACGTTGAGTGGCATTCAGACATGCTATGTTTGCACAAAGCTATGCACTATTAGATCATATTATGACAATTGTAGGCTCCTCACCTTTAATCTACCAAAAGATATATATGAACTAAGTTACATATTTTAAATGCTTTGTAAATTTTATATACTGCAAATTCTATCATCTCCTTGTTAGTCATCAAACTTCTGCCGAATCAAGTAGGTTTGATCAAAAATCCTTTTGCATATAAAGTCCCATTCTGCATTGAATTAAAGAAGCTATAAAATGTATCCCATACTGAACAATTGTAGATATGCTCCTGTGACATGACTGTTAACTTTTCACTGTAATCAAATCTGACTTCTTATATTGCAAAATGAAATTATGGTAATTCTAAAAACAAAAGTGTATACAATGTGATAGGTTAGTAAGGGATGGCCAAATTGTGTAATTAGTTACACCAATAGATGGTAAGAGCAAAATTTGATTTGGAAATACTGACTAGGAGGAGAGAGAAACAGATGGATAGAAAGAAAAACAGATACATTAGTGTATGGGGGGAAATGGCTGAATTGTGGAGACAAATGCATGTCTGTCAAACAGAATTTATAGAAATACATTCAGTAATGTTTTATAACACACAAAAGATACATTTTACATTGCCACTGATTCCAAAAAGCTATACTGTGCACCACAGTTTTATATACTAGTAGGAATATTCTTCTTTAACTGTAAATCATACTACTTTGTACACAACTACAATCATTTGAAGAAATTTGAGTTACAGGATATATTTTGAAATCTTCCGTTAACATGAATCAAATTTCCTACTTGTTCTCCTTTCACTGATTTTCTCAATAGTTGGAATAGGAAAAGGGGTGGAGTTAAGCCCATTGATAGGGACCAGGGAGACTGGGAGTTGCTGAAGGGATGGCAATGAAAAGGGAAGAATGCTGTCACAAAGAAAATTACAAGAAAGAAACAGAGAAAAGAGAATGTGGAAGGATAAAACAAAACAAAAAAACCCCAAAAAGGCAGACATAGCATTGGTCCCAAAGGTAAGTATATTTCCCCTCTGTGATGCTGAATGTGACAATAAAAATAAAGAATAATCAACCACCATAATATTACAACAGCCTAGCTCTACATTATTGCCAGCCTCCTGACTTTATAGAAGCCCACACCTATTCCCTCACAGGTGAGCTTCTTTGTAATCAAGGCTCTTCACTCAGCCTAAATCTCCCTTGTTTGCCTGTTAATTGGCTGTATGTGCCCACCTGCCCTTTCAGGTCCCCTGTGGCCAGCACACACCCCTTGACCAAAAAGAAGAGGAAGGCAAAAACCCCATCAAGCTCTCTGCCAATCTGACCTGTGGGAAAATTCCACTCTGACCCCACATATAGTGGGCAGTTAGACCCTGAGCATGTGAGCCAGAACCAGCCAGCCATGCACCTGAGGGAGAATGCTTGGTAATATCTCAGAGCACTAGCCCACCCTGTCCAGTGTCTCATATCCAGCTGTGACCATCTCTGATGCTTCAGAGGAGGAAGACAACACAAAACCAAAAAAAACCCCAAACTCTTGAATACATTTTTGGAGTGGGATGATTTTCTTTCTGGTTCCTGTTGAAGTCCTCAAGCATAATATTTTAGGAACATAAGACATGAACTGGAAGGACCTCCAGATAGTCCTGACCCACCCACCACCACAAGCAATCATGTCACACAATCCCACTCAAATTTGTCCAGATCTCTCTTAAAACTAATTAAGTTGTATTCCTCCTGATGTGTTGGCTTCCTGCCTTAGGAAAATGAGTCTTTTATCTTGGTTGGAGCCTGGAGATAGCATCTTTCCAGCTAGTAGCTTAGGCATTGTCTCAATAACCCTGCTGTGGAGGTTACTCTTCTGGAACCATTGCGTTACCTTCTTGATTTCCTAATAACTCCACTATTAAACTAAACAAGCATTTGTGTGTAAACATTTCAATAACCCAATATAGTCATAACTACAATTCTAACTGCCATGACATACATAGTATTCATGAACTATTATGGATCAGCCCCATATCCTCCAAGTAAGGTTTATTTTTCTTTCCAATATCATTCCACTTATTGGTTCTCAATTGAACCATCTATTCACCTCCCCATCACCCAGGCTTGCAGCTTCCTCATCATTTTCAAGACCACATGCTACTTTTCCCATCATGTCTAAATTCTTGCTGGTCCTACAGTTTCTTCCTGAATAAACATGACCAAAAATGCACCTTTCCTATCTATTCCTTACTCGTACTTTTTATGCCGTGACCATCTCTCTATTGAGGGTCTTTGTCTTTCAACTCTGCCTTCTCCAGCAGAACCAAAAATCACTATTGCTAAAATCCCTTCTTTTTCTGCTACTCTGATATATCACCCCTCTCCCTCTGGTCATTGCTTCAGTCTTTATGACATGAAATTTAAGAGCTTGATATACACCTTTAATATCTGCCATTGTCTCCTCATTCTTCTTTCATTCCCTTTGTTCCTCCCAAATTTTTCTCCTGAATGGGCTTTTTTTGTTTCCTTCTCTCACTCTTCGCTTCATACAGATCCCTATGCTTAGACTCAACTCCCAGTTCTTGCCAACTATGCACCCTGACACACTCCTTCAAATCCATCCTCAATGTTTTTAAAGGGATTCTTTTTACCTCTCTCTCACTACTCCCTCACATGCCCTCCCTTAGCTGAACTTCTGTCCTGTCTCTCAGTTGGACAGTTCCCTGGGGCAGAGAACAGCTCTTACTCTGTTTGTAAAGCATGGTGTGCGTTTTACAGTATTCTATACATTATCCTCATCAATAACTATTTGATTTAGTTACTCAGAAATAAAAGACTGTCTGGATAAGGAACACGACTGATAAAAATAAGAGTATTTAAAACAATTTAAAAATTAAAAAGCCAGAAATCTCTTTTGCCATTCTTCCTAGTCTCAGAACTGCAATAGGACAAAACTAATTGCTTCAACTGTCAAACTGTTACTGCCCCATTGGATACCAAAGGGTACTTTTCAAATACTAAAAAGTTCTGAGGTTCAAAAATATTCAGAGTCATAAGACCTCATGCCCCTTCTTGTAGAAGAACCTATGGGAGGAGAAGAAGAAAAAAAAATCTGCGTGTTAACTCTGACTTGCCACCACATTCTCCCTCTGGGTTGCACAAGTAGTTAATGCTGAGAAACGGGAGGCAGTAGGAAAGTGAGTAAAACACTACCAATGCTATGTCAAAATCAGTGTTGAAACTGATCATTCGGGCCCTCTGAGTACAGGAAGAAATGATTTATATGACTGATCTTAGTGGGAGATACGTGATTTTCATACAACTACATGTACTGCAAACAAGTAAGAGAATGCACTAGTTTTATCAGCCTATGTCCACAGTGGATTCAAGGATTCAGAGGAATCTTTTCATTTAAGTGCTTGAAAGATCAGTTACTGCCTATGGTGCTTTTGATCAATGAGACAAGAGCAAAGATGACTGGTATCCAGAATAATTAGTGGAGTTGCAGCTAGCACAATGCTCTCCTTGCTCAATACCCCCAGACACATGTATCTCAGTAGCTTGATCAAAATGAAAAACACTGGTTGGGGACATCAAAGATTAGAGTTTTGGTGGAGAATAAGGAAGAAAAATGGTCTCTTCCCCCTCACCCGCACACCACCTTCTGCTTTCAGAATGAAAAACTGAGACAACTTACTTTAAAGGATAAGGTAGGAGAAAATAGTATTTACCCAACAATTCTTCATGATTCTCTCCTAGTCCCAACTTCCTCCCATACAATCAAACTCTTTCCCTGCCATACAGCTCCATACATCCACCTATATTCTCATTCTCCCCTGCAATAAATTTGCCAATCCCAGCCCATCCCCCTCCAAGCTCCCTTCAACATACTGCAGCTCAGAAATACCTCTCCATCCCGGATATACAAACACCTATCCCGGTAGGCTGAGAATCCATCCTTGTGCTGCTTAACCTCTTCATAGCTCAGAGCAACTTCACCCTATCATGCGTAACCCCCTTCCCCCATGCTCCAAACTCTTTGCCCTCCTACCTGACATTCATCACCATTAGGCTCAGAAACACCGACCCCCCACCCCTAACACAACTTGCTTGCTCCTGGACCTGAAGAAATCACAGCTCCAAAGAATCCAGTATTTCATGTTTTATATTTCTCTCTTTGCTCCTTGTAGCACATGGGCTGCAGGTTCAACAATCTCCAGTGACAACCAGATGTGCATAAGCCATGTTACACGGTGTCTCTAATGTGGTTGACAGTTGCAGTATTACTGGGGAGGTTAGCGATCAGCCCCGGAAAGAAGGCCAACTACAACTAGAAATATGACCTTGCTGCATTTTCAACCCTGGTCTCTAACCCTGCCTTTATTGGTACTGTTACTCCTCTGTTATCTGATACAAACTAACTACAGTTCCTTAGGGTTCCAGTAAAAGGGACATATCTATAGATAGCACAAAATGGAAAGTAGCCACAAGCACCTGTCAAGCAAAAACATAATATAAATGCAAAAGCTCCTGAGCAAAATCTATAAAGCCACCACCTTCTCCTCTCACTTCCTGCTGAGACGTCACCTTTTCCTTGATGCAGACAGGAAACTGATAACAGCTCAACATGGCACAAGTTGTGATTATTGCTATTGATTGGGTAAGACTAGCAAATACAGCTAATTTGGCCTAAAGTATCATAGTATTTGGTTAATCTCTCCTCCCTACCCACTTGCTTATCTCATCCTCCTTTTATGACCTGTCTAATTAGACTGTCAACTCTTCAGGGCAAGGACTTTTATTTAGCATATATCTGTACAGAACCTAGCACAATTGAGGTCCTGATCTGGTTCAGGACTCTAGGTGCTACCACAATGTAAATGATTAACAGCAGCAGCAAAGCTCAATGGAATAATACAATATTTAACTTGGAAGAATGCAAACTAACATATCTGTATTACATTGATACCGAGCGTGAGGGAGAGACACCTTGGAAGCAGTAATACTGAAAGATTTAAGACGGATTTTCAAAGGCACATTTAATGAATTAGGAGCACAAGCCCAGCTAACTTTCATTACATGGGATTTGTCCTCCTAACTCACTCAGGTGAGTTTGAAAATCCCACCCCTCTGGCAGTAGTGAAGAGAAATCTAAACCTGAACTTGCAGTGCAACATAGCGGCAAAAAAACTAAAGAAGGTCAATACAATTTTGGGTTCCATAGACAAAATCATCAAAAACAAGGAAATCATCAATACAGGGCAGTTTACACACACACACACCCCTCTGCACCTGGAATATTGCATACCCTTTCATCTATTACCAGAAAGATGTTGACATCTCTCTTTCTCACAAATTAGCAGATGGAATTTTTTAAACCTACTCATATTTAAAACCAAGAAAAATACATACCTGCTGGTACTTAATTTTAAATAATCATACTTTTTTCATAGTCCTAGATCTCCTAGTTCCATATCTCACCAGTTTTCCATTCTAAGCCTAAATACTAATAATCACATGGCTAAGATTCAGCCCATAAAAATGTGCCATGACAACTGTCAGTAGAATTGACACTGTGACTTTCAGCGTCTCCGTGCTGGAAATACAGGAATTTGTTTTTTTTTGTTAAGCACAGAAGAAATCTGCACTATTGTTTTGTTTAGCTAGCAAAATGGTAAAAATTGCCAATTCTACCCAATATACTTTCATCTCATCAAAAGGCATCCTGTTAAAGCAACTTCTCCAACAGGTTTAAGAAAGATCCTTCTTTCATGTGGATAAAAGCAATACTAAATTAGTGAAGGCTTTGCCAATTCTATGTTGATTTCAAAAAGATCTCAGCATAGAGTGATTTGCTACAAGATGAAAAGATACAAGTGAAAAACTATTTCAGATTAAGGGCATAGGCATTTATCTTAAAGAATGGTAGGCAAGACATATCAAATAAAAACACTGGCTTTAGTTTCAAAAAGATGTAGAGGATTTTGGCTGTGAACACAAGGCTTATTGTGTGTGTTCTACTAAAGTAGTTTCAATACTTAACAAGTAGTGTGGTGTGGGACCTTTTATTTTTTAAAGAAGTGCTAATATTATGAATTGTAATATAAGTGTGAAGTCTGGAAAGACATTCTCTATCACAGTATGTAATCATAACTACCCAAACTCATCTTTAACCTTGGTCAAAAGCGTGCATATCATCATTACTTTTTTCCTGCTGAGATAGCTATCATAGACCATGCCGTTCTCTAAATTACGTTTTATAGAATGTGTGTTTGGTGATTTAGAAGCCAAGAACTATATAGAAGGACAGTGAGTGGCTATGTATAATAAAACATTTCTGAAGTGATTTATTCTTTAAAAGATTCATTTCCTTGTAGATCAATGTTGCTTTGCAAACACATATTAGAAAAAAAGCATTTTCTGCAACTAGAAGTGGCTTACTGCAGTATTGTCCAGCTACACCAAAAGGACAGGAGACTCTAGATGTGGTTTTAATCAGGCTGCAATTTTATAATTAGATGTCTGGGACTACTGGGCAGATAGAAGTGAATGCAGGCAACTCCATGATCATTTCAATATCTACCAGAGGGCTTCCACCTACTTTTTCCATCCTGGTCCCCAGCCAATCCACTGCTGGGACTAATGAGGGTTCAGGTGGACTGTAAAGGAAAGGGGTGTTGGCTCCCTGCCATGCCAGTCATAGCAGCCCTGAAACCCACCCTCCTTCAGTTCCTCTAACAAACACCTCCTTTAAGTCCTTTACCAAGACATTTATCCAGTCACTGTACTCTCTCCCTATCAAGTACCTGCACTGGACATCTATCCTTCACTTAGGCTATGATGCTGCAACTTCATTATGTAACTCTCTTCCCTACTCACAGAACCAGAGACCCCTCGAAACCTGCTATGGGGAAGGCAACTCTCCCCCCACTCCACCTTGGCCAATCTGATGGTGAGAGAATTTTTTCCCCTAGCCCCCCGTGAAAGGAGTGGCTAGCACAATGCCCACAGTGGGTCCCAACCACACCTGGTATTTTGGCACTTTAATAGTCCTTACTCAGGGGTCTGGTTGGGAAGTGTAGCCTGATGGTCACAGCTGTAACCCCTGATTGCAAAGGGGTTTGTGGGGAGGGGAGCCCAGGCCCTCCCACTCCACTGGACTCTGACCTAGAGCCCTTTGGGCTACCAGTGGCCTAGCAACCAAGGCTGCTTAAGGCTCTCCTCCCTGGGCCTCTTCATCTCATCCCCCACCTCCAGGATCAGTTTATTCCAAGTCTTTCACCGAGTGGGGAAATCCAAACCAAAATAAGTAAAAGGGGCTTACCAATGTCCAAGATCCACAGGATACTTCCCTCTCTAGTTGTCTCTGGGGTAGGTCCTCCCTTCCCTCAGGGAGGGCCCCTTTGGGCAACTGTATCACAACTTTTAGGCTTCCCTCTGCTCTGCGCTGTGCTCCTGGAGTTGTGAGCTGGAGGTCTACTCACCTGAGCTAATTCATTGTCTTTTAATTCCTCCAGCAGGTGGATCATTTGCTGCAGGTGTGGCAGGGCAGGGCTGGCTGAGCCCAAAATAATCCCTTAACCCCTTGTAGTGTGCGGTTTGTAAACCCCATCACAGCACTTCAAAGAAGTGGGAGGGTGTGTGCTGCTCCACCTAGTCCAGGGGAAAGGGGCTTCTCCTATTGGACTTTCCCTTTATCAACTCCCCAGCCTTTCTGGTCCCTGGGCTGTAGACAGTATCATCACACTGACCCACTCTGCATTTGCAGCGTCTGTGCCTCTCACACCCCACCCTTAAAGCAATATGTAACGATGTAATCCATAACCTCTTTGATAAGAATGCAAGCAAGTGTGCCACCATGGTCCCAGATTTTGTGATGTGGACATCTAGGTTAAGACCATTCATTCATTTAATTAAGGCTAAGCAAATGGTAACTATTTCACTCAGATCTAGATCTGAAGAGATGACAGACATGAAAAGCTTCCTTTTCTAATCTACCCTTCTTTCTTTTACCCTTCTCTTATCTCTGACCATTGTTTCATTTCCTACTTTCTCTCCCTAAAAGCCTCCTTTGATTTAACTCCATTTAGTTAGATAGAATGATGTTAAACAGGTAAACTGTTGATATAATATTCATACAGAATAATACACTTATCCTTCATTTGCCTCACCTTTTCATATAGAATAAATTGTGGTTTTTGTAGCTACTTTACTCTGGAAAAAATGAATACACAAGAAAATCAGAATAGAGGCAATTATTTCCATATTACCAGCCTTCTGTAATAGTTTAAAAGATCAGCTACTGTATCACAGACGTTTGAGGAAGTTTGTAAAACCAGTTACTTCAAATGCATTGTAGCTGATTTTAAAAGACACATTGTGATGCGAGCCCACGTATCTAATCTAGCTCTTCAAAGAGAACTCTTCATTCCCTCAAACTTTCTCATCCCCATTCCCCATAAATGATACAAATTCTTTTAAAGAGAGAGGATTTTTGAAATACATTTTCTATCAACTAAATGAGATACATAAAACTACACAGAAGGCTATGAATTCATTAGGATACTCATCTAAGCCCTGAAAGTACCAGACGATTTAAAAAAAAGCAACAAAAACTATTATGGTACAGAAGTTAAATTCTTACAAACCGGGGGACCAAATATTT
This sequence comes from Trachemys scripta elegans, assembly GCF_013100865.1. Lineage (NCBI taxonomy): Eukaryota > Metazoa > Chordata > Testudines > Emydidae > Trachemys > Trachemys scripta. Next base: position 88,724,185 of record NC_048304.1, on the reverse strand, counting down.
AAAAGCATGTAAGGACTAAAGATTGCAACTGACTTACTTAGACATTGTTATAAGATACAGTTTGTACATGAAACTGTAAAATCAAACAGTGTAACCAGTCTATATGGTCACTATCTAGCCTGAAATCTATAACATATTTTTAACAATAAAGAAACATGAATAACTACAGCTTACATGCTGATGAGATAAACAGAAGTCAATTTAATCATCATTGCTAAAAGGTCTTGTCATATTTTGGTGCTCAAATCATTAAAATTAAGAAATGGTTATTTATGGACATGATGCAGGAGTATTCATGTCAGGGAAAAATTATTTGAAAAGCATTTTAAATCAAAATTAATGGAATATGTTACTTATTCATTTTTTAAAAGAAAGCCACTCAGAATATTTTCTGGAATAATCAATATTTCAGTCAGTGTTAGTGACATCTGCAGCCATAGACAAGTAGTCAAATCAAGTACTGCACAGTGACTCAGCCAGGGCAAGCTTATCTTTTCCAAGCCAATTAAAAGGGTTTCTCTGTGCCGAAAGCTATCTAATTATACAAGAAATATTCCCATATCATTACAGATGACGCTTTGGAATGGATTTTCATTGTAGTTCAGGGTGAGTTTGGTGCATAACCTTTTTATTTCTAACAGTTATATGTAAACCTCCCCAAGTTGTCAATATAAACACATCTATTTTATCTAGATGCAAGGAATAAGACAACATGATTCTGGAGGTGAGCCTGAAAGCAAAGCCCTAGGTATAAATACACTGTACTGAGGGGGTGAAGGAGATCTAGGTTGAATTTTATGCTTTCAGACCATCTGTAATACATTCCAATGTGAAATATGCTATACATATGCTGTAGTTCTGTTTTCTTGCCTCCAGCCACATATCTCACTTAACAACATAGAACAAAATATCCAAAGTTTGACACCCCTTTTTAGCTTTGTAAATAAGAGCATTAGCCCAGGCATCAGGTGTTCAGGTCAAATTCCAGATTGGTTAATTACAGTAGGCCACCTCAGGCCTGGTCCCCACTAAGTCCCCACTTCGGACTAAGGTACGCAAATTCAGCTACGTTAATAACGTAGCTGAATTCGAAGTACCTTAGTCCGAACTTACCGCGGTCCAGACGCGGCAGGAAGTCTCCCCCAGTCGATGCCGCGTACTCCTCTCGCCGAGCTGGAGTACCGGCGCCGACTGTGAGCACTTCCGGGATCGATCCCAGAACATCGATTGCGTGCCGCCGGACCCTCCGGTAAGTGAAGACAAGGCCTTAGTTACTCCTGAAGGGTCAATTGGATACAGCACCCTTCACTTCCTGTTGTCATGTACCTGGAGAAACCGACCATTTTGATGGTGGGTGGCTTTACCTTGACAATTACTCTTCCTATGAAGTTCTCTTATCAGTGTCCTCAGCCGAAAACACACTACCCAGTGATATAGGGCCAAAAATTCATTTTGTTAAAAATAAAGGCTTTAAAAACATAAATATTTCACAAAGCAGAGTATTAAATAGAAATACTTTTCTGCAATGACAGCACTCCGTTATCTCTGTTCTGAGCCCAATAATTTGGTATGATTTGCATACAGGTGTAACAGAGGAAGCAAGTAAAGCTGATTTTGTGGCTTAAGCAGAGGACAGAGACATCACCGGTGAAATCCTGGCTCCATCATTTCTGTAGGGCCAGGATTTCTTTACAGGATTCTATTTCCAGCTCTACCAAAAACATCTTGTGTGACCTTAAGCAACTTATTTAACCTTAGTGTCTCTTCTGAGATATTGAGATATTTCCTACCTCACAAGGTTGGTATGAGGCTTAATTCAGTAATGTTTTTAAAGCATATTGTGGTGTACGTGAAACTCAAAACAAACAGCTTGAATAGCAAGTAGTAAATAAGGGGTTTATTTTTAAATTACAGCATCAGGAATTTACCCCCTGGAGAAGAGCTCTACTCTGGCCTGCTCAATTCTGGGCAGGAAGTAGCTTCTCAGGCCTTGAAGAGGTCCAGAAGGGAATGGGGAGCTCATGCAAATGAACTCCCACTTCCAAAGCTCCTAAGCATGTACTTGCCACTGTACAGGGATCATGAAAGCTATTTCTGTCTCTCTTCCAAGTCTGATATTGCTGGCAGGTAATGTGGAGCTAAATCGGTGTCAACAGGGCCAGATTAACTCTCCTGTGGGCCCAGGGCTATTCGATTTTGTGGGGCCTCTGTATACAAGTCTTTTTCCTAATTTAAAACAAAATTATCACAATTATGGCATTGAGGCCAGTAACACTATACTAAACTTGCCTTTTAATTAACATAAAGCCATTCTGTGGTTACATTTCAGTCCTAAAACAGGTAGAATATAGTTAAGTTAATTCAAAATAGCCTATTTCTTACCTTAGAACAGCTGTTATGTTAGTTTCTTTCGGGGAGGGATTTGGGGTGCAGGAGGGAGCTCCAGGCTGGGGCAGAATGTTGGAGTGCAGGAGAGGGTGAGGGGTGCAGGTTCTGGGAGGGAGTTCAGTGCAAGAGGGGATTCTGACCTGGAGCAGGGGGTTGGGATGCAGGAGGGGGTGCGAGGTGCAGGTTCCAGACGGGAGGTGCTTACCACAGGCGGCTCCCGGCCGGTGGTGCAGCAGGGCTCAGCCAGGCTTCCTGCCTGCATGCTGTGGCCCCATGCCGCTCCTGGAAGCGGCCGGCTGCTGGCATATTTCTGCATGCCCATCTCTGCGTGCCCCTGGGGGGAAGAGGACAGTGTGTCTCGTGCGCTGCCCGCGCACGCAGCGCTGCCCCCATTGGCCACTGGAAGTGGCAGAGATGGTACTGGGGACAGCACGCGGAGCCACCTCCCGCCCCACCACAGGCCGCAGAGATGTGCCAGCAGCCATCCGTTTCTGGGAGCGGCGTGGAACCACGGCATGCAGGCAGCCGGCCTGAGCCCTGCTGTGCCGGTGCCCCCCTTAGCCCGGGGCCCCAGGCTGCAACCCCAAAAGCCCCTGCGTTAATCTGGCCCTGGGTGTCAGCACCTTTCTCCGGAACAGATCATTACCCACTTTCTGTCCACATCCAGTGTGAAGACAGTCCACACAGTAAACGTATGCACAAATATAGAACAGCTAATACAACATCAGAGTATGCAAAAGAGAAAAAAGGAATCAAAGGAATATAGACCTTGTATCATTACTATATTTCCATGGCTTTGTCTTCACATCAGATGAGTTTCATGTAGAAAAATGATAAATCACAAAAAGAAGAATACTTCTTTGTGTTGTACATTATTTATACTCCCTATTATATATCAGTCAGCAAAAAAACAAGTTAGTTGATAAAGCTCTAGTAAGCAATCATCCCACATTCTCAGCTGCCAGGATACTTTTTGAAACACTCAATAACAACTCCTCTTGTTGATACCATTGTGCTGTTCTTCTAAGCTCTACTTTTCCTTTTCAATGTAGTCTAACCATTCACATCACTATGAGGATTTATGTACATTGGATCCTGTATTCCAGATTTTGCTCTGTTTTATTATTGATACAGGACAAACTGAGAAACCTTTGTATTCACAAAAGATAAAACATAAGCCTAATTATTAGAAAGCTAGAAGTCCGTACTCCTCTAACGTGGAGAAATAAATAGGATATATAACAGTCATGTCTGAGATAATGTATGTATTTCATTTTGGTAGCTTTATCCTTCATGTATCCGTTTCTCAACAAAAAACAGGGAAAAAAAAGAAAGAATCCATCTCAAATATTTCCAAGAGATCTTTTAATTTCCTTTTTATGATTAAACAGTGTTAATATATCTGCTATTTTTATGCTGAATAAGAAGATAAAATATTTTAAAACTTGATGCTTATTGACAAAGAATATGAGAGAGAAATGTTCTCTATATAGATTTCAGAGCTCTTTAAATATTCTGTAAATTTCCAGACATTTAATCTATGACATTACATCACTTATTATAGGGTAATTTGGTAGAGATCCCTACACTAAGGCTGCTAACCATCTTCTGTTAAAAAAAAAAAAAAGATTTTTGTGACCCTTTTTTTTGAGACGCTGTAACGTCCATTTTTTGTAGGAGGCTCTTGATATTCTGAAGGGACAAAGCCCTAAGGGCAGAGAATTACCTTTTCTTTGTCCAATAAAATTCCATTCAGGTTTGTCTGAGATATATACGGTTAAGGATTGCTATTTCCCATGTGTTGCACAGGAAAATCCTGGCAGCATGTCAAAATAGGAACTGAACATGAACATTCTAATCTAATGCTGAGCCCACACTCCTGTCAGCAGCAGAGCACACTATATTTGGAACACGTGGGAGAGGTCAGAGCAGCTGTAGCAGCAGGGAAAACAGGCCAGGCTCCCCTGGCCTCAGCATCCCCCTTCCCTGGATCTGGCATATGGCCCCAGTGGCCCTTCCCCTTCTCCCACGCTCCATACACCCTCCCCCCCGTGCACCACACAGGGCAGGAACTTCCCCAACTCTTAATGCAGGGATGGGAGGAGGAGATTGCTGAATTCCATACAATCATCCCTCCATCAGGGGACAGGGGGAAGAAACCTAGTTTGGGCTCCCCAACCACCTCTAGAATCCAGTCAATGATGCCACTGTTATCCTCTCTCCGGGATAACAATTTTCTCCTAACAGCTAATGTAGCTAGTCCTATATAGTTCACATGCTATGAGTCTGTGATGCAGTGCTACAAGGTTCAGAGTTCAAAACCTGATGGTGATGCATGATGAGGGGGTTATTACAGTTGCACATACTAGAATTTTTACTTTTTCAAAACACCTAGCAAATTACATTAAAAAACCTAAATAAAAATGTTCCTTAGGTTGCCACATCAAACACTAAAAGTTAGAAAATGCCAGATGGAGGCACAGGAGGGCAGAATTACTGTTGCAAAGGCAACCGTAAATATGGCATTATCTAACTTTGGAGTGTTTCACTTTGAGACCTAAATAACTTTATTTTAATGTACTTTTGTGTGTTTAATTACTACATGCACAATAAACCATTTAATATGTTGGCATTAAGAGAAGCAGAAGGCTAAGAATGGCAAGGTCAATTTATTTTGCAGTTGGCACATAATATTAGAAAAATCCTCCGTCCCAATTTTTAGACAGTATTATAAAGAATCAGAATCCCCTCAAATTACATAATTACAGGGTCGATTCTACAAATGAGGGCCAGGCTTTTCAAAATACTTCAGGAATGAACTAATTTTCAACAGCCCTGGAAGGTAAATAATTAATGTGCTATGTAAGTGCTATGTATTTATTATTATTATACTTACATATGATATCATTATCATTCTGCAAGTGAGGAAACTAAGATGGAGGAAAGGAAAGTAACTTGCCCTCCACTATAGTGAGTCTGAAAGATGTGAAGAAGATTGTACAAGCTAATACATTTGTAGACAAAAAATATTTTGTTTTAATTCAGTCGTTTTCAAAGCTAGAGCTTTACTGGATTTTTTTCTCCCTCTTTAATATAGCTATAAGTTACTCTAAGAGAAATGAAAAACAATTATTACTAAGCAAAATTATGCTCTCCAGAGAATGAAACCTCTACCTTTTGCACCATCATCTGCATTTATAAATCATAACCTACTTCATGGTACAAAGGTTAATACAGATATTAACAATTTTGGACAAGGCATTGGACTCAGACTCAAGAAACCTGCATTCTACTCCAAGTTCTGTCACTGGCGTGGTTGGCAACCTTGGCTGAGTCACTTCAGCACTGTGTTTCAATTTGTCCATTCGTAAAATGTAAAGGGCATGGTGACGTATGGATGGGAAGCACACTATATGAGCAAAATAATACTATTACTTCCTCTCCCCCCACCTTGCATACAAAGAGGATTTTTGTTTTGTTTTGTTTTATTTAAGTACATATAACCACCAATATGTGAATGGTCAGTGAAGCCTTTTCAATGAGCAAATATTGAAGGGTTTAAAATGATGTTGTTACCATAATGTTTGAAAATAGGACTATAGCATTTGACATACCCAATCAGCCCATTGGTTTATCAAGTGTGATAGCCTACTTCTAGCAGCGGTCATTATCCATTATTTTAAAAGGAAGATGACCTTTCCCATCACCCAACCACCCTAACAACGCATCCAGACGGTTTTACAACGCTGCATATGGAGGAAAGGGGGTGGAGAGAGAAGTTCTTTTTCTCAACCAGTCAACTTGAAATGAAAAATATAAGTTATTTTTATATTTGTCCCCTGTCATGATTATTGGTCACATAATAATCCAGCCCATTTTTTAAAATTCATCTACAGTATTCCATGCTCTGATCATCTGTGGCAGAGAATCCCACATGCTGATTACACTCTGTATGAATTAGTATTTATTTTTTATTGCTCTAAGTTTACTTACCATTAATTTGGTATATTGTGTCACCCCTTATTCCCATATCAAATGAGAGAAGACTAAATCAAATATTTGACAGATTTTTAGTAATTTACGATTGTAATACAGAAAACAATCTCCTCTGACACTTCATAGAAATATTTTCCCTACTGAATTCTCCTCTTATATTTTGCCTTAAACGATCTGTTCTAATATGTGTTGTAGCCAATGAAAATGCTTTCTAAGGTAGCTGAAGTAAAAGATTTCTCCTATGTTGCAACAGCTGGTGTAAACTTAGAGCAATAAAAATAAATACTTCTTCATACAGACACTGGTCTACAATTCTTGAGAAGTCGTCTGCTTCAGAGATAAAATATGCTATTTATTATGTATCTTGATGTGCTGAATTCAAATATGACAATTAAAACAACTGATTGGCTACTGTTTCTAAGATATTTAAGTGTTTACATTTTATGTCTATGTATATTGTGTAGATAGTAGAGTTTTAATCATAAATTGTAAACGTAGGTCTTTTCATGTGTTTATGGTTGCTTTACATGATAATATTTCACCTGTCCTGTTTATGTAACACTTTAAAAATCAGCAAAAAGGTTATATAAATAAAAATTATTATGAACCAAAAGGCAAAAAACTATTATGTACATAGTTTAGTCCTATTCAGTGTCTACTCGGCACTTCTTGGCTTGTCTCTTGTATTCATTAAATGGAGCATCTCTTGTCACTGTCCAGCAATAGTCTGCAAGCATTGATGGGCTCCATTTGCCCTGATAGCGTATCTCCATTGTTGCAATGTCCTGGTGAAATCGCTCACCGTGCTCGTCGCTCACTGCTCCGCAGTTCGGTGGAAAAAAATCTAGATGAGAGTGCAAAAAATGTATCTTTAGTGACATGTTGCAACTAAGGCTTTTGTATGCCTTTAGGAGGTTTTCCACCTGCAACCTGTAGTTGTCTGCCTTGTTGTTTCTGAGAAAATTTATTGCCACTAACTGGAAGGCTTTCCATGCCATCTTTTCCTTGCCATGCAGTGCATGGTCAAATGCATCATCTCAAAGAAGTTCACGAATCTGAGAACCAACAAAGACACCTTCCTTTATCTTAGCTTCACTTAACCTTGGAAATTTTCCACCGAGGTACTTGAAAGCTGTTTGTGTTTTGTCAATGGCCTTGACAAAGTTCTTCATCAGACCCAGCTTGATGTGTAAGGGTGGTAACAAAATCTTCCTTGATTCAACAAGTGGTGGATGCTGAACACTTTTCCTCCCAGGCTCCAATGACTGTCGGAGTGGCCAATCTTTCTTGATGTAGTGGGAATCTCTTGCACGACTATCCCATTCGCAGAGAAAACAGCAGTACTTTGTGTATCCAGTCTGCAGACCAAGCAAGAGAGCAACAACCTTCAAATCACCACAAAGCTGCCACTGATGTTGGTCATAGTTTATGCATCTCAAAAGTTGTTTCATGTTGTCATAGGTTTCCTTCATATGGACTGCATGACCAACTGGAATTGATGGCAAAACATTGCCATTATGCAGTAAAACAGCTTTAAGACTCGTCTTCGATGAATCAGTGAACAGTCTCCACTCATCTGGATCGTGAACGATGTTGAGGGCTGCCATCACACCATCGATGTTGTTGCAGACTACAAGATCACCTTCCATGAAGAAGAATGGGACAAGATCCTTTTGACAGTCACCCTAACATCACCTGCTAGGAGATTCCATTGCTGTAGTCTGGAGCCCAACAGCTCTGCCTTACTCTTGGGTAGTTCCAAATCCCTGATAAGGTCATTCAGTTCACCTCGTGTTATGAGGTGTGGTTCAGAGGAGGAGGATGGGAGAAAATGTGGGTCCTGTGACATTGATGGTTCAGGACCAGAAGTTTCATCCTCTTCCTCTTCCTCATCTGACTCAAGTGAGAATGATTCTGGTGCATCAGGAACTGGCAGTCCTTCTCCGTGGGGTACTGGGCGTATAGCTGATGGAATGTTTGGATACTGCACAGTCCACTTTTTCTTCTTTGACACACCTTTCCCAACTGGAGGCACCATGCAGAAGTAACAATTGCTGCTATGATCTGTTGGCTCTCTCCAAATCATTGGCACTGCAAAAGGCATAGATTTCCTTTTCCTGTTCAACCACTGGCCAAGATTTGTTGCACAAGTGTTGCAGCATATGTGTGGGGCCCACCTCTTGTCCTGATCTCCAATTTTGCAGCCAAAATAAAGGTGATAGGCTTTCTTAACCATAGTGATTATTCTGCGCTTTTGTGATGCAAAAGTCACTTCACAACAAACATAGCAGAAGTTATCTGCACTGTTCACACAAGTACGAGGCATCTCTGCTCACTTTGGCTAAGCAGAAATGTGTCCCTTTGCAAAATCAAACACTGACAAATAAGAGAGCACAACACTGGATGATTTCTAGAGCTGATATAGGGCAATTTGTTCAGCAGAGTGATGTAAGCTTCGTTATGATTGCATCATCCATGACTTCTAGGAATAACATGATGCAATTCATATCATGTATGACGCAATACCAGCTTCAGATTGCATCATTCATTGTTTTGCCTAAAAAGCAAGTACTGTCCAAACCCAGTCATAGATTTATTCATGGATCCAGTCAAAGATGTATTTTAGTCATTTCTGGTTTAAATTGAGATCCCTTCCCTTTTTAACTCACTTAGCCTCTGCCATTCCCAAGTCAAGGGTCGTATATACTGACCCAATAGCATATCTTGAGAACTAGAGCCAATCAACAATTTTAAGCATCATTTTCGTTCTCAGTGACCCAGAATTAGTAAAGTTTGACTACATTTATTTCAGAAGCATTTTGGCTGTAGAGCAGTGTAATCAACAGCTGGTGATGGAACAGTGTTCTAGTACTGGTCTGCAGTTCCCACTGCTGAAAAGTATTCACTCTTTGGACTATGGAAGGTTTGGGTGAGATTGCTGTAGTATAGATGACATCAGTTGTGATACAATTTTTAATCTCCTGTTTGTTAGTGGGTGGTGTTAGGAGGATGCTGTGTACACAAGAATTACAGGAAGCCTGAATCAGAGAATTTGTAAGAGCACAGCATGGGGCAGTAAGAGGATTTGTGAACTGTGACAGAAATTGCAGCAACCAGATGCATCTTATACTTAATACTGTCATCAGCATGGAAGTGAGCCTCACCGGGCCAGTAGAAAGAGTTACAACACAGTTGCCAGCTTTCACATGGTAAATAAGCACCCCGACTTTCACAATAAACCAAAAATCAAGCTAATCCCATTTCAAAACAAGACCAAAACCAGCCAATCCCTAAGAACCCCAACACTCTATGTGACTGGATTCCCCCATCGTGCAGTCTGGGACTGTGGTGGGCACGCTATGCACCCCTGATTCTCTCCCCCCTTGCCCTTGCTTGCCAGGAGCCATTCAAAAAAATGAAGCAACAAGCTACAAGCCAAACACTAGCCAACAAGCCAAACACTAGCCAACAAGCCAATTAAGCCAAAAAAAGGCCCAATTTCTGCGTTTTTTTCATGGGTTTGGCATGTCTGACTTACACTAGTGGGGTGCAAGATAGCAACATGGACATTGTGGCTCTGGCTCTCAAGCCCACACAAACTCCTAGGTCTGATGTGGTTAGGTTGCCCGAGTTGCTGCCGGAGCCACAATGTCCACACTGCTATTTTTGTTAGCTTGAGTCCTGCTAGTGCGAGTCAATCTATCCAGGCTGGGATGCTCTCTCCCATGTGTAGTGTACATGTACCCAGTGACAGGAAAAGTAAACACTTAGAAGAATATTACAGTCTCAGTTTTAATTTGGGTATGTTTCAATTAAAACTTCATCAGAGAGACAAATTGAGGGAGGACACTGTAGATTGAGGGCCAAAAAGCATTTTGAAATAAATACTCTATTATTTCAACCCAGCAGTGCTCCCTACAGCCTGGATGGAGTCTTGAGTATCCCAATTAGAACAGGATTAATTTATTTTTATGAAAAAAAGGTAACTGAAAATTAGCCTTATCAAAATCACAACAAATTACACAATTGTTGACATTTAATTTTTTTTTCATTTTTTGCCAAAAAAGTACCTTTATAATAGTTCCCAACAACTTTAGCAAAATCATTATAAAAGTGTTTTCTGAATGGTTATTTAACTTTGATAGTCATTTTGATAACATTAAATAAAAATGCACAAAACATTTTTAAAATACAACCCAAGAAATGAATCTGATTCAAACAGTTTGAAATTCAAATTTTAATATTTCAATTGTTTTTTAAATGACAACAGTGCCAAATTGAAAACCTAAATTCCATCCCATATTCCCATGGGTCTTTCTCCTTTACAGTGTCCGTTCTTCAGAGGCCCTGCACTGTCAACACCAATTTATGGCCTAAGGATACTGTATAGCCTCTATTTGAAGAATGCATAAACCATTTTTAGATATAAAACCCACTTGTATTCCCTTTGCAATAGGTGAAGTTCTGTTTCTTTTGTACTGTATTTATGTGGTGTTTCAGAGTTGATCAAATGATCATGTATTTATCCCTATTGTACTCCACAGTGTAAAACATTAGATTTTGTGACAAGTATAGAATCATCAGTCTTGTATTCAGAATTGTTGACCATTGACCCTATCCTGATCTTGGAGAGTTTATAGTTTTGGGTAACATAATTCCTTTACTAAGCATGTTTCATGGATGTTATGAAAGCTAAAACAGCTTGCAGGAGAACCAATAATTGGATTATTAGGATTTCTATGATTAAGGGCCTATTGTCTTCATATAAGGCCTTATAAGAGTAGTTATGTTAAACAATGGGATTTAGCTGAAATAGTTTAAGCTTATAGAGATACTCCTACATCATAAATTCTGCACTCTCATTCTGAGAAGACAAACAAGTGACCACAAAGGTACAATACACTGCAGAATTCTGCAAGAAGTGAGTTTGCAAGAGGGTTTTGGCAATCAAGTTGCTTTGCAGATCTAGGAAATTAAATTGCATTTATGTGCAGGAATTATTAAACAATGATTTATGTCAGTTGTGAATATTAATGCTTGATGCTTAATTATGGACACCTCAAAGTCCACATATGAATGGGAACAAGTATTGACCTTATTATAATCAGGGTAAAGGAACAGATATGGGTATATATCCATACTTTTACCACTATAAAATACCACACCCAGTTTGCATTTCTTGGGTTTGTCAGGTCCCCGAGGCTGTAAACTGATTCAGGACTTCCCTTCTGATGGACTCCATTTACTTTCCCTTCTATTTTTGTTTCCAGTGGTCTTGGAAGAAGTTGTAAGAAAACACAGTGTAAGATTGTACGCATGAACAATGCAGAAAACCATTTTACTGTACTTATCTTTTTCTTATATTTATGTATATTGATTTCCTATGATTTCAATTATAGTTGTCGGTTTCAGATAAGAGTTCTGCATGTTTCTCAACAAATTTCATCTTCTCAATTAACTCTAAGTAGCTGCCTAGAAAAAGAACTTGTTCTCTGTGACAAGTGCATGTTTCATCCCAATATGTAGCCTTGTAAGTGTAATAACAGATCAGGTTCCCTAATACAAATTGATAATTCAGTTATTACTGCTGTACTAATTCACTCACAGTTTAACTACTGCAGTGAGTCAAAGAAGTCCAGATCATTAGCCTGCATCCAAATGAAAAGGGGGGTGATGAAGATTGATTTTGAAATGATCTCTGGGAAGCTGGATAGATAAAGTTACTGGTAGGTTTTCCTATCATGCTGTATTTGGATTTAACATGGCTCACCTAAGTTTCAAATTTTCATAGGCATATGCCACAGCTGATCTATTAACCAAACATACCACACAACCTTCCAGTTACTTTCCTGCATGGTTTAGAATGAAAGAGCACAGCCAAATCAACTTTTTTTTTTTTTTATTTATGCTACTTTCATGTATTCCCTCTCCTTATGCAGGAGATCAGGCTAGATGATCATTAGGTTGGATTAGTATATTTATGCATGTATCGATATCCACCTGCAAACTCCATTTTGTTTTATGAAGGCTGTTTCGATTGTAAACTGTTCTGTACCTTCACCTTGGCTCTGTAGCATGCAGAGTGCTCTGAAAGAGGTATCAGGAGACATTTTTGCTCCTAGCAGAGGGCTAAGAATTGGGAGTCCTAGCAGAGGGCTAAGAATTGGGAGTTGTTAAACAATGATGACATTCCATTCAAACTGAAGCATCCTTGAACAAATAGATGGCTACTGCCCAGAAAACCTAGGTTCCCTAGTGGTCTGGTATCACAACAATGATGGCCTTTATGAGTAAAGTAGGTCCAGCTTCCTTGTGCCAGATCAGGTTCTCCCAGTTGGGCCAGTAAAGGGTGTGGGGCTGCAACTGATCTATTAAGAGTCATGAAGTTTCTGTGAGAGCAGAGCTGGAAGGGAACTGAACTAGCTGTGCACGCTCACACACTCACACAGACATACACACAATGCCCATTCACGTACTAGGAAGCAGGAGCAACAGAACTGCAGAGTGAAGCTGCAGGGACAGAGGGTCTCCTGCAATGGTCCGTGAAGAATGGAGTTGGGGTTAGATAAGAAGACCCAGCTGAAAGTTTGTTTTCCTTTTGGGAAGAAAGCAGACCAAGCCCTGCATCTTCTCCAGGTGCTCAGAGAAGGAAGGAATGGTCCCTCAGGGACAAGGGGATGTGCCCATCTTAAGGCTGGGTGCAAGAGGTTTTTTGTGGGTTTTTTGGGGGTGTTTTTGGAACTTTGTGCTCCTAAAATCAGACCCTCAAAAGGGCTGTTATTGGATGAGACAGGGCTGTGGAGTTAAGGGGACCTGAAAACGGTGAGATAGAAATAGGGTGCCACAGCATTACCTCTGGTCATAGAGGGAGTACTCAGGAGTAAGCTGACTTTTCTGTAACTGCAGCAGATCAACTGAGGGGGGACTTTGAGGCTGACCATTGAGGTCACCTGACAGAGGGGATTGGAATTTATAAAAGGACAAGATCTGTTCTGAGCAGCTCTTATTGTCCAGAACAAGAAGGCAAGACTGAGCAGGAGTTAGGAAGGAGGAGAGGCGGGTGCAGTAGAATCCTGGACTCCCTGAAGAGACTGACCAAATCCCAAAGAACTCTAGGAATTGTCAGGAAACTGAGGTGGGGATTTGCATGCAGGTTTTGTTGGTTTTCTATAGGTCTGTCTCTCTCTTGTGCGGTGTATGAATAAAATGTGATTGGATTACAATTCATTTCACAAAGTCTGTCTTCTTGCTTCAACTAGCCAGTGTTCCCAAAGGGTTAACTATAAACTAGAGTACCCAGGAGGGTGTAGCTCTGCAAAGGAAAAACTATTTCACTAGGAGGGTGGTGAAACACTGGAATGCGTTACCTAGGGAGGTGGTGGAGTCTCCTTCCTTAGAGGTTTTTAAGGTCAGGCTTGACAAAGCCCTGGCTGGGATGATTTAGCTGGGAATTGGTCCTGCTTTGAGCAGGGGGTTGGACTAGATGACCTCTTGAGGTCCCTTCCAACTCTGATATTCTATGATTCTATGAAAGGTGTGCTTGACAGATTGGGGTGTCTTGGGGACTCTGCATTCGTCCTGGGGACCTAGGGCAGTTGGACCAGAGTGTCCCACAGATAGAAAGTCTGTGCCTGGGAAGTGTGCACAAGAGGCCAGAGCCAGAGACCGTGTCTGAAGCCTGTGAAGATGCAGGGAAGCTCCAAAGAGCACAGGATCCAGAGTTAGGTTAGATATTACTGAGGGAGGGGGGAGAAATCTCTGACTATAAGCATAGATAAGTGCTGGAACAGACTTCTCAAGGGAGGTTGTAGAATCTCTATCACTGAGGTTTTTAAAAACAGGTTAGGGATGATCTAAGAATACTTGGTCCTGCCTGAGTGCAGCAGGCTGGACTAGATAACCACACGGGGTCCCTTCCAGACCTACATTTCTATGATTCTTCAAAGTACTTAGCATTATACAGGACTTTACATATTCAAGTACAACTCCCATCGACTTCAACATTCTGCAAATCAGACCCGAGGGTCTCAAAGCAGGCACCCAGAAAATGAGGAACACACAATTCGTGACAACCTAAGAAATTCTTTGCTTAAGTGACTTGCCTAGCAACACATAGGGATTCTGTGGCTGAGGCAGGGAATCCAATTATCTTGGGCTGTATTCATCTGCTTTGGGGCTGTTTCATCTGCCTTAATCATGAGACTATCCTCTCTCTTCCTAAAATCCCCTGCCATATCCACTACACAACTTTCAACAAATGAAGCAGAGGTCCTACAGAAAACAGTCTCTTTTACTATACAACCCTGATTCTTACCTAGAACAGGACCATTCTGGGCACTGAATGAAACAGGGGTCCTATGGAAAAACTAAAATGTGATCATGCAATAAAAGATTGTATCATAATACATACACATCAGGAGGTCAAAATAAGGTTGCACAAGAAACCTTAATTCTGCCATTTCCTAACTTTTGAGTGCTTGACTTTGCAACCTTAATAATGTTCTTTTAATATAATTGTGTGTGTAATATATGTTGTAGTACGATAAACCTGCACAAGAAGCCATTTTTATTAGTCAATCTCTTCAGAGATTGTCCCATATACTCCAAAACATATTTAGTTTAAAATGGAGCAAAACTGTAAGACCATCTCTGTCAAGCAACTGACTTTTTCCAGTCCTTTTGGTGGTGGATTATGTCCAATTTCAATGTGTTTTATAATATATGTACACAAAAAGCAAGGCAATCCCGAGTGTCCTTGAGTTGAGTCAAGTGTTATTAGGTTATGGGATACTCATGGTGTAGCTGAAGTTCATTGCAAAGTCAGAACAACATGTGTGAGCAACAGCACTCCTTCTGGCTGGGCCAACAGAAAACAGCTGTACTGAGGTAGTGAGGCACTTGCCCTCTGGAGTTGGCAGTAGCAACAGGCACACTTCTAAAGGTTGGGAAGTTTCTGCAGATGCTTATCTAAATCACTCAGATTTTTATTCTCCAAAGCGCATTTGAATTTTCAAAATGTCAGAGGAAATCTGGAAACTTTGACATTTGGGGGTTGATGAAAAATAAACTATGATTCTATTTGAGATATGTGATTAGATCAGAGCAGTGCAAAAACTGATTTTTAAGTTCATGGGACATTCTGAAAAATAAATTATTAAAAAAATTTGGGGGGGCAAACTAGATATTTTGTTTAGTTTGAGCTTTTTTAAACTTATTTTTAAAAAATAAAATTGAAGGGAATTTGGAAATGAAAAAAAATCACTGAATTGAAAAATTAACAAATGTTCCAAATGGTCAAAAATTTCAATTTTTTCAAGGTGTTTTTTGTTTGTTAATATGGGATTAAAATTTCATCCACCTCTAGATTAGACATGAATTTTGGACAATACAGGGGTTTAAAATATTCGGGGTTTGGGGGGAGAAAATATCAAAGCTTATCCTGTATTTCCTGATTTTGACTGTAACAAACGCATTAATAGCCTGCCTCGAGGTGTCTTGATAATTTTGCTGTGCTCTCATCTGAAGTCAGACAGTTCAGAGCAATATAAACATTTCTAAAATGTTAGTAAATTCCTTGAGCCCATTCAATTTGAGTTGAGCTGACAGGGGATCTAATGGCACACTTTATAGTAACTTCAAGCATTAATCCAGAGTGCCATTAAATGCCAATCTTGTTGGAGACAAAACATTCCTAGCTGTTATTCCTACACCAGTTATTAATTTGATGGAAGGAGATCATTGGTCTCGACTGGGGAAAAGGAGAAAAAGGCTTCAGAATGACCAGATGTTTCACCCTTTGATTACTAGGGGCTTTCTCACTGTGGAGAACAGCATAGACACTTCTATCAAAATTCCTCCAAATTTACTAGTGATTGACAAAACCTGTCAAACTGTATGATTAGTAAAGTGGCCTCCCATACAGAGCTGACTCAGCTGATGTACTCAAGAAAAAAGGATATTTCCAGTCTCTGGTACACAATAGCCACAATGTGTCAGACAGTGGCATACTTACACACTTTTAAAAGTTCTTTTATCAATTGCTTTTGAAATAAATTTTCAGAAATCAGATACAATATTGGACTCACAGCCAAGTTCCCCATACAGGAATAACAAAACCGGTCTACTCCCTTTTCACAGAACATTATCCCAGAATCTGTCCAAGTTATACCTTCAAGAACCAAACCATCAAAGTTGGATATTCTCATAGCAGATAGCTACCTGGTGGCATAAATAATAGAACCAACCCTCCCCATCCCTCCCCAAATCTATCCAAAGGCTGATATTTAGCAATGAAGGAAATCTACATGGTGCTGTGGTTCAGACTTTTGTAAAGTGCTTTGTGTTTACGGCCCCATATAATTAAAATTCATAAAAAATTCAGTACCATAGTCCAGATGAGGGGTGTGTGCATTATAGAGCATTCTGACATTCTAACTGCCCCATGTAAACCCTGCTGGCATGAACTAAAAGGCACAGAGTTCACTTTAATGTAGTCATGTTTAAAATAGGTCTACGTCAGTGTGAACTAGATTCTGCTGGCATGAACAAAAAGGTATCCAGTTCACACTGACGTAGACCCATTTTAAACATGACTACATTAAAGTGAATTAGATACCTTTTTGTTCATGCCAGCAGAGTCTACATGGGGCAGAACACGCTAGAGTGCTCTATAACTCACATATCTCTCATCCTGACGGCAGCACTGAATTTTTCTGAATTGTAATTATATAGGACTGTAAATGCAAAGCACTTTAAAAATAGATAAAGACAAGGTCCCTGCCCCAGAGAACTTAGAGTACACAGGAGAACAATTTAAACTTGAGAAGAATAGACATGCCGCCAAATTCTCATCAGGGACAATGCTGTAGATCCAGAGTAAATTCTCAGCAGCGTTACTCTTGAATTACACCAGAACAGAATTTGGCTCACTGTCTGTGACATTATTATAGGAAGGAATCATGATAGAAGTGTGTTTGAGGAAGATTTTTAAGGGAGAAAAGGGAGGGCACTTGGTGATGGAATATGGAAGGCTATTTCAGGACATGGTGCAACCATTAAACAAGCTACAAAAGCTGAGAGAGACAGAGAGTTCACAAAGATCCTGATTCTCATCTCATAGAAGGTGTAAATCAAAAGCAATTTCAGTGCAATGAATGGCATAAATACAGATAGCACCATTGAAGTAGTGCAACTATGCTAATTTACACCACACAAGCATCTGGCCCAACAAAGACACATTGGTGTATAAGCTAAATAAATGAGAAAAGAATCAATCCTAAAGGGAATGATCAGGAACAAACATTTGGAGAAATGTAGATAAAGCACAGGATGAAATAAGGGCAGAGAGAAGAACATGTTTAATCTGTTTTTACAAAGAAAAAGAGGCAAAGCTTAGGAAAGAGACTGAACAAATATTGTGACCCAATACTTCAGGATTGAATTTAGTGCCCTTTCTTTTCACAACAGGTCTTCTTAATTTTGTTTCCATTTCTATTTGTTTTCACTTTTTGGTTTTTGTCTCGATTTCTTTACTGTTGATTACTTTTTTACTTTTCTCTATATTGGGTCTTATAATCAGTGTCACAGTTCAGGGCACCTGCATGACTCCTCCAGGGTCCAGCAAGGGCACCTACTCTTAGGTTCTGGTTCCCTAGCCATCACCTTTCTTAGGTGGGAGACATACATCTCTCCCCATTCTGATGGGGTCTTTCCAAGCTGCATAGTTCCCTGCCTACACTTGGAATTCCCCAGCAAAACAAACTCTGTAAGAAGGCCTGTTTTGCCTTCTCCCCAGAATTCCATAAACAGTGCAATTGCCACAGTTTAGTACCACACAGCCCTTTTTAAGCAAATACATTTATTTTTATGGTGAAGGCATAAACATTAAAAACAATTAAAAACAATAAAAGAATCTACATGCATGATAATAAGTTTACCAGAGATCAACCCAACTCCAACAAAAGCTCTGGCATGTGAACAGTCCTTCAAACCCCACCAAGAGGTTTTTCAGTGGTCATTAGTTAATAAGAGCTGTTAGATGAAAACAAGCACTCTCATTAATCTGAGAGTCACTCTTTTATCCAGTTTGAGCCTCTGATCTTGTCCTCATGTAACAGGTGATTGCAGGCAATAAGCTTCTCCTTAGCATACAGCTTCAAAAGGTTGGGTCTGGAGGTGAGAAGCTGCCTTCCCCTCCTCCTACGTATTTCTAGGAATCCCACTTAACTTTGTTTAACACATTGTTTTAAAGAGTTCAGCACACATAACACTTTCCAGGGCTTACATTAGCCAATTCTCTTCCACAGAGATGTTATATGCACATTTGCATTTTTAATACAATAAACTCCTAAGATACTGAAACTTAATTTAATAAGGTTGAACTTTACTGAATTAAGTTTGTTGAGGGTATTGCAGGAAGTTGCCCATCTGTCACAAATCAGCATTTATTCATCCTATCAGTGACTGACAAGGGATATTGCGTGTTTGGATGGATTTTCTAGTTATGGCTGTATCTTCACTGCAAAGAGTGTACATTTTTACAACCAGATAATGGAGACCAGTCACTGTAGTTTTTACTTTGATGTAGTTAGTTCAGGTAAACCACAGGTGGATGTACAGATGTACAGTGCCTTGACTCCACTAAGATTTTACATCGAGTTAGCTATCTTCATGTAAAAACTCATGTTTTTTGTAGTTAAGCCACAGCATACATCTACCTTCCCCCTCATTTGTTTTGGTGTTCAGGATATCTTCAGCTCTACTGGATATATTATTATTATTGCTGTTTTCTGGCAAGGACAAGAAAAAGTGGAAGATGGGCAAGGAGGCTGTGATCAGGAGACAGTTCAAGCGGCAATGAAGGGAGAGGAGAAAACAAAGATCAATTCAGCAGTAGCTTCATTTGATTCAGAATCCTCAGAGGAAGTCATGCAATCAGGGGATAGACTAATTAATCTACAATCTGTTTCAGTGCCAACGCAGCAACAGTTTCCACTCCATCTAGTCAATGACAGAGCAGCAGTAGTTGTACCTATCATTGGCATACTGGAGAAGTGGCCATGTCCAGGTCTGTCCCCAGATCCACAATACTTTCTCTGAATATGTAGGAGAGGAGAATGAGGTAACAATTGCAGCTGGAGCTAGTTGTAAACCCAAAACGTGCCATTTACAAAAAATCCAAAACAAACTAAAAAACAACAACAGTATTTTCCCCTACACTTATTACTGGAGTAACAGCAAAAAAATAAGGGGGAACGCAGTAGAAATGAAGACAGGCACTGTTGGTTTTGTTTTGGTTTTGGTTCTTGCTGCTAAGGAAGGAATTTTGCAAACCCCTGAGTAAAGGGCCTACTGTGAGAACAAGACGTTTATATATGGTTCAGTACCAAGACTTAGGGATTAAAACAGAAACTGATGCCTCCTGTAAGCTATCTCATAGATGCATTTTTAAAATCATGTTCAAGTACTATTACATTGCATTGAAAATGTGTATTTTTGGAATAGAAGCAATATCCAGGAAAACAGCAGCTGGCCAAAGATGGCACAAATCTAAATCCTAATCACTGAATGTTTTGGAGGAAACACCCATAAAAGAGCCTTACAAAAATGTACCTCCGGATACATCTTCTCCTCTGAGTATTTCCCTGGGCACCATATTTTCAGTAAATAGTCCATCATCACAAAATTCTAATATGAGCTATCTACCTCATATAAGCAGTTTATTACATATTAAAAATGTTGAACTATTTCAGATACCACAAAATTGACATAATACAATATGTTCATGTTACCAGTAATCTTAATGTTTGTTTTATTCTCCTAAGAAATCCATAGTTGACAAATGTCTTACTCAGATTTCAGAACCCAGTTCTGAAACTGAGCACTATGACAGGCATTGTGGGGAAGGAGGCAGGTTGTGTTGAGTGACCTTTGCAAAACTGCATTCTTAAAAGAGTTTGCTACACTTCTTTAGACTGAAAAAAAAAAAGAATACCCTACTTAGAAAGGAGATCAACAATGTGGAATCAATAACTCAGCATGAATAAGGGTAGTAGATTTTGATCCAAAGTGTTCACAAATAGCAGACACATCTGCTTCTTACAGCTGTCAAAGTTTAGAAATAGTTTTGGTTTTATTCATATTATAATTTGGGCTTAAACTTTGTCTCATATTTTCACTGAAGCAGAAGCTTTATTTTTATATAATGTTTCTCCTTCAGTTAAAGTTGCATTTAAATCCAGCATTTACTTGTTGTATCTAACCCATCTACCTAAGTTGTCTGGTAGTACTGTAAGTTACCTTCCTATCTTAGGTTTCAGAGGTAGCCATGTTAGTCTGTATCAGCAAAAATAATGAGGAGTCCTTGTGACACCTTAGAGACTAACGGATTTTTTTGGGCGTAAGCTTTTGTGATGCTGATGAAGGGGGGGTTAGCCCATGAAAACTTATGCCCAAATAGATTTGTTAATCTCTAAGGTGACACAAGGACTCCTCGTTATTTTACTCCTATCTTAAAAGCACAAGAAGCTTAAATTGAAAATAATGTCTTTAAATTCCAGAGTATGAATCTCTCTCTCTTTCATCACATAGCATCTTTGCAGGAGAGCAGTACAGTGTCAAAATTCATTCTTCTCCGTGTGTTCCTCCATTCAGCCCAGCCTGGTCAAGCCCCAGCATATGTTATCCTGACGCTGAGTCGACGGTTGGCCTTTAGGTCAAATTGACTGTGGTTGAGCTTGCATTATTTTCTTTGGCATCCTCTCATCTTTTTATCTTCTGCATTGTCCCCATCATCATAATCTTTTTGATTGTAGCAAATCCTGTGCCCAGATTTCATAGCCTGCTCTTCTTCTAACTTCTTCGTTCGTCTTAAAATCATTCCATTTTGCTCTTGCCCTTGTTTGAACAATACTTAACTCTACTGTCTCCAGCCTTCTGGGATCTGTTTCATTTAATGCAGCTGCTCTTAGACCACAGAGAAATACTGGTAATAGATTTAATACATTTTCATTTTGGTACCAAATGGTTTTATCAGTCTATAATTTTGTTGATATTTGTGCAACACTTATGGCTAACGCACATCTCCTTTTTACTTCAACCTTGATAGAACCATCAGCACCAATCAAGCTTCCTAGGTACACACAAGATTATCTATTGGTATCTTTTCCAAGATGTAACCACTTCATTTTCTTAGCATTTATTGTAAGTCCAAGTCAACTACACCACTTTTCCAAGATAGCAAAAGGTATCCTCAGTAATTCAAATCAATGTCATCTGCATAAACTGAGGAGCTTTATTCTAGATCATCCAATGTCATGCCCTCCAAGGCATCTAACATTCATAATGTTCAGTTTAAGAACTTGATGAAAAGCAGTGGTGACTACATGACCCCTTGTCTTGCACCAAACTTTGACTTGAACTAGTTACTTAATTTCTCCCCAGTTCTTACAATACTGCAGGACTCTTTGTATATTGTTTTTATAATTGCAATGATCTTATCTGGCACTCCATATTATTTTGCTATTGTACACAATGCTTCTCTGCAAACTGAAACAAATGCTTTGTGAAGTCAACAAAGACAGCAGATACCTTTAAACCCCACTCTTGTCATTTTTTCCCATCAGCTGTCAGAATGTGAATATCTGATCAGTGCAACTTCAGCCTGGTCTGAACCCACATTGTTCCTCACCTACTACTTCCTCTAAAATTGGCTTTTATCTGTTGACAATTAATTTCATCATGATTTTTCCTGGTTCTGACAGTAAGTTTATACTTATATAATTATTTGAAATGGCAGGATCTCCTTTCTTCAATATTGATACTACTATTGCCTCTAGCCAGTCATCTGGTACCTCCTCTTGCTCCCATTCCTTCTTGTATATTTTCCTAACACTTTGATAGCACTCATAGGGTTGGTTTTTAGCAGCTCAGCAGTTATGTCTATTTCTGCAGCTTTCCCGTTTTTTATCTGTTTCACTGTTCTTTCTATTTCTTCTACTGATGGTGATACAGTGCTGATATCCATTCTGCTTTGCAAGTAGCCCTGTTCATCTAGCACAGGGGTGGGCAAACTACAGCCTGTGGGCTAGATCCGGCCCCTCAGGGCTTTGGATCCAGCCCACAGGATTGCCCCCCGTGGTGCCGCGGGCCCCGTGCCGCTCTCAGAAGTGGCCAGCACCACTTCCCTGCGGCCCCCTGGCAAGGGGGGGGGGCAGAGAGCTCCGTGCGTTGTCCTTGCCTCCAGGCAGCACCGCCCCTCGCAGCTCCCATTGGCCAGGAACGGGGAACTGCAGCCAATGGGAGCTTTGGGGGAGGTACCTGGAGGGGCGGTGAGGGCAACACACACGAAGCTCTCTGCCCACCCCTCCCGCAGGGGCCGCAACGCTTCCTGGAGCAATGTGGCGTGGGGCCAGGCCAGGCCAGGGCCACTGTCACCCCAGAGCCCAAACCCCGCCTTCACCCTGCCCCCCAACTCCCTGCCCTAAGCCCCCTGCCTGCACCTCGCACCCCTCCTGCACCCCAACTCCCTGTCCTGAGCCCCCTCCCGCAGTCCGCACCCCTCCTGCACCCCAACCCCCTTCCTTGAGCCCCCTCATATGCTCCACACCCCTCCTCTGACCCAATCCCTTGCCCTGAGCTCCTTCCTGCACACCGCACCCCCTCCCACACCTTGCACTCCCTCCTGCACCCCAACCTCCTGCCCTGGCCCTGCATACAATTTCCCCACCCAGATGTGACCCTCAGCCCAAAAAGTTTGCCCACCCCTGATCTAGCATGTCTAGTATGCTTTGCATCTGGGTGAACTTCAGAATTCAGCACTTTGTCAAAATGTTCCTTCCTTACTTCCAAAACTCCTTGGCATTTATTGTCAGTTCACTGGTAGCCCTTCTCACCACTTGCATTGTCGGCCTGATTGTGTTTTTATACAACTTAACTTTTTTGTATATTGTTTTCATATTTTGTTTTCTTGACACCTCCTCTAGTTGAGTCTATTATTTACAAAATGTTTGCTTAGGTAAACTTTGTGATTTCTTCACTGTATTTATAATATTTTTTACTTCTGCTTTTTCAGCAGCCTTAGCGTGAATGCCTATAGAGGGAGGAGAAGGAAATTTCCTCTTTTACCCATACTCCTACCCTACTGTAACTGGAAATGCCCATACTTTAATAAATTAGACTTTTTCCACACATAGCATTGAAATTAAAAAAAAAATAATTGGCACATCTATGTTATTTCAACAGCTAAGCAGTCACCAACTCTTTATGCTATGGTAGCGGTCAATGAGATCTCTTTTCCTTTCTTCTAGGTTTTCTAGTACTTAGACCCAGTTTCCATGGCCACATATGGTGTGTTTGGCAGCAGCACTAGCCAGATGCTAAGTTCTGGAATGTAGTTTTCTACCAGATGTGTCTGGGACTTTGGTGGTTTCTCTAGCTGGCCTCTTGGGTGGCTTTACTGCTAGATATTTTGGCAGCACAGTAATCATTTTTGGGAGGATTAGTGAAGAGTCAAACTATCTTTTTTATTCACTGGAATACTTGTTTGACAGTAATATCCCCTTCTATTTTTGAGAATTATACACTGGGATAATTTTCTTTATATACTTTCTTCAAGATTTATATATTTCTATCACGTGCATTTTGTTTGGTAACATCAGGCAGTAATGACAATTTTATAAATCTGATTTGTAAAATAAAGGTTCTGAATATGGTCCAGCAATAAAAGATTTCTTTAAAAGTTGCAAATATTAGTATATCAGCATTTTAAATATTCAGCCATTTGAACCAGTAGTCTCATCAAATTAACATGTGTAGGCCTGATTCACTGACAGCTCATTGATATTTTAGGCTTTGTGTTATGTTCCACAATCTGAAAACTAGGAAGAAATTGTCAATCTGTTTAAAAAAACTTATTAACCTGGAAGGAAGAATAGAGATATGCAAACAGCTAGTTTTAATACTTAATTTAATAACACTAATTAAATAAAACTTTATATGTTTTGAACATTTTAATTTCAGTATGAGAAACAATTTCTTAAATGCAATCCAGTTTCTTTCACTATCACTTTCTCTGGAACAGGCCTCCTTAAAAAGTCCAGAGATAACTACATGTAAAATAATAACAATAAAAAAATAAAAATAAAAAAACAAGCAAATCCTAACATTTATAGGCCAGAGCCTGTTCTCACACTTCTGGAGCCAATGGAGTTGTATAAGATGTTAAGTGTAAGTAAAATTTGCCCCTAATCTTTCTAAACAAAGTATTTGGTTAATGGGGGAGTGTAAAATGTGCAAAAAGAAACAAATAAGTTTAATAATTCTGTTCCATTTGATACTGTCTGATATATAATGATGACAACAAGCCATTATTTTAATAGAAATGAGTGATAATAGAAAGCATCACTTTCTTCATTATCAGAGAACCCCATTTCTTCTAGAACTCCACTACTGTCATCACTTTACATCATGATGTTGTTTAGAATGCCCAATCACCTGACATTTAGAATGAAATGAAAGGTGTTTCATGTATAATTAACACATTCAAATGTTCTTATTTCTGGCATTGACATATAGATAGATTATAGATATAAACATTCAAAATAATATATAAGTTCTATGTGGCTTTTGAGTCCTATGTTTGAGAGCACAAATTAAACACTTTTATTCTGCTGGTTTGGTTTCTCTGCAGATGCAAGTTCAAAACAAAGAACAATTGGCATTGCCAGTGACACTAATCAGTAATGGTAACTGTTGGAAAAGAGATTTATGTTACCGCAAAGTGCTTGAGTCTAGGAAACACTGATGATCCAGATGAAGTTATAGGATTTCTTCTCATGGTCAGCTACAATAAAGCCCAATCCTGATTTGAGATGCCAAAGTTGGTTTTCTGCATAGTTAGGAAATGCAAATTGCAATATTTAATAATATTCCAAGTGTAACTTTGAGTTACACCTACCCAGGTTAACAAAGCTTTTTGTCAGCTAAGCATGCACAGAGAACATGGGCATCATCCCAAGATTAATGATCACTCAGATCACTACAGCAGATCAAATTTAAATGGAAACGTACAAGACTCTCTAAAACTAAGAGGCAGATACACTGTTCTTTGCTGAGACATACAGATCAGAAGGTTTTTTAGGTGTGCAAAGCATTTCTTTTTCATTTGGGCTCCTTGTGAATGTCACTATTTGCCATCAAACAACCTAAACTAATTGATCAGGACATGCAGGTGAATGAAGGTGGACACAGAGATGGATTTGAGATGAAGGCTGCAATTTCCTTAACTTAACACTGGGGAAAGGCATGATCTACCTTTCCCTCCCCCATCTCTCACATCCCAGGCATTTAACAAGGTTCAGTGCAGGTTACAGGACTCCCACCGTGTAACCCATAATTCAGGGTAGGCCCTCCTTAGCATACCCCTAAGACACAGCTCACCTCTAAATATTCTGACCCTCCTCCCTGGGAAGGGGACAGAGGGAACCATGTGGGATCTCAGTCTGTGAAGACTTCACGTCCCCATCCCCCCTGCTTCTCTCATAGGTACAAGGTTCACTAGTAAAATCCCCAGAATTCTTATCTTTGGGAGCTGGCCCTTTCCGCCTTTATCCTCACCAGCCACTGGGGGTGCCAGCAATTAGCTTAGTTACACCACCAACTGGTATCTATTTCCAGCCCGGTCCAATTCCTAATGTCCTGACACCAAGTGTTGGCCCCTGCATCTGACTCCATCAACCCTAGAACAAAAGTTAATTGTAGGATGTCCCTAAGTGTGACCACCAAACCTCCTGCATCCAAATAGATTCTGGCCATATCATGGCTCACATTCTTCTGGGCTTTGTCCAGGGTCCTGGGAGGGGATGGTAGATAAGGGTCTCTTGACCAAGGCTCCTGGAAGGTGTAGGTGTACAAGTCATGAGGGGAAAGGCAAAGGCTGCTGCTTTCCTTGGTTTATAACTGTTGTAATAATTAAATTTCCTTACACTGAGCTGATGCGCAGTTGTGTTGCTACAACTGTTCGCACACACTGTACAAGAATTGGGCATAACTGGTTTCTTGTACAGTGTATGCAAGTTGTAGCAACAAACTGGTGAGTTAGTTTAGCGGGGAGGGATAACTCAGTGGTTTGAGCATTGGCCTGCTAAACCAGGGTTGTGACTTCAATCCTTAAGGGGGCCAGTTAGGGATCTGGAGCAAAATTAGTACTTGGTCCTGATAGTGAAGGCCAGGGGCTAGACTCAATGACCTTTTAGGGTCCCTTCCAGCTCTATGAGATAGGTATATCTCCATATATTTTTTTTATTTTATATTTTTTATTTTTAGTTCTGTGTAAGAAGACACTTATGATTATTGTTTGCTGTTTTATTATGTCTCTGACTAAATAATAAAGGTTTCAATGCTGCTCTAAGTGTCCATTAACTAACGTGAAATTAGTGAAATACCTGGTGGAAATATACTGGAGCTACCAGTCTGGGCCCTCTGATCCCCCACCTTTCTTCTTCAATACAAAAATAGACCTACACTACAGTATATAGGTGTCATTATAATCCAGAGGTGTGTAAAAATTTCCTCAAGTTACTTTGAAATGGTGTATTTTAAGTAACAGGAGATGAAAAATCCTTTGCTCATGAAAGCAAGGTCCTCTTCATTACTAAATAAAATTGTGACATATACTGGGGAGGGTATGTTGACTTGAAAAATCCATCATATCATCTTTGGTGAATTAGCAGTCACCAGGTAATTGCAATCATAGAAGCATAGAAATGTAGGGATAGAAGGGACTGCGAGAAAATCCCCAACTCCCCCCGGTGCTGAGGTCAGGATACAGGAAGCAGCTGCATCACCTTGTTGAATCATATTTAATTTGTTTTCCACTGTAACTCCCAGATCCTTTACAGCAGTATTACCAGTTATCCAGTTAGTCCTCATTTTGTAGCTGTTTTTCCTTCCTAATTGCAGTACTTTGCACATTATTTAATTTAATTTCATATTGTTGATTTCAGAGTAATTCTACAATGTGGCAAGATTGTTTTGAATTCTAATCCTGTCCTCCAAAGTGCTTGCAACTCCTCTCAGCTTGGTGTCATTTGCAAATTTTATAAGCATAGTCTCCACTCCATTATCCAAGTCATTAATGAAAACATTAATTAAACTAATTCTGGACCCAGGACTGACCCCTATGGGACCCCACTAGATATGGCCTCTCAGTTTGACAGTGCACTACTCTTTGAGCACAGTCTTTCAACCAGTTATGCACAGTTATGCTTATGATAATGTCATGTGAGATTGTCAAAAGTCTTACTTCCTACCTAGATGTCAAAAGGAACAAAGTATAGAATATCAGGGTTAGAAGGGATCTCAGGAGGTCATCTAGTCCAACCCCCTGCTCAAAGCAGGACCAATCCACAGACAGATTTTTACCCCAGTTCCCTAAATGGCCCCCTCAATGATTGAACTCTCAACCCTGGGTTTATGCTCAAACCACTGAGCTATCCCTCCTCCAGAACTGTAGAGAAGGATATTGGAATAGAATCTCACTAAAAGTTATGACCTCAGACACTGGGATGTTTAGATAAAGCAGAGCCCATGACAGCTGGAGACCCAGACACACAGAATCTTGGAGTGACTATATTGACTGGTAAAGTGTGTGCATAATAGTTTGTCCATGGTGCAGAATAAGGAGTAAAAAGCTGTAATGTATTGCTGGATGTAAAGATACCTCCAAAACATAAAAGTGATGCACAAAAGCATAAATAAAAGAAGAAAGAATTGCTGTTGGATGCAAAGCTTCCTAAAATGAGCATATTTTCCCCAAAGGCTGAATGAGCCTGATAGCACAGCTGATAAGACTGAAAATGACACAGAGCAAGACAGTGGACCTGGTATCATGACTGAGATGGCCTGTGATTAAACTAACTTTGTTAAAAAAATCTGAAGAAGAATTTGGATGTATTGGAAAAGAAAGAGCTCGGCAAAAGTGCTGCCTTTAACAGCAAAAGAACCTACTTTTCCTCCTGCTGATGACAGAAGTCATTATCTTTAGATATTAAGTACAGCCAAGTAAAAAGATATATAAACAGTGCAGGGTTCGTGTAAAGCCAGTGGACCATTTGCACGAGACAAAAGTCAAAAGGGATACTGTTTATCCATGATCTATTATGACATTTCAACAAAGAAAGGAGTTAGTGTAACATGTACTTGGCTTTATCACTCCCCTAACCTAGAAAATATATATTGTGAGCCATGTTAATTGTTTCCTGATCATAGTGAATCTGCATACATTCATCCAAGAATTCTCTTATTTCTACTTAGGTCTCTCTTCTGGTTTGGTCAGTTTTCAAATACCTGAATGTCAAATATTGTTCCTCATGTAAACCACGTAGCCAATAATTCTAATGCATGTCCCAACCTGGCCCAATTCACTAACTTTGAAAGCATCCCTGATACTGTGTTTCCTTCTGCTTGTTCCTGATGTAGCCAATGGAGACAAGAGTCCAAGCAGAAGTTTACATTAATGAGCAGGTGAATCAAGGACCCAATCGGTTCCCAGTTCTCCCCGTGGCTGACGCAAGGGAGGCAGAGAGACCTCAGAGGAGAGGCCCAGCTCTGCATTGCCAGAAATGTGCTCTCCCCTTTCTTTAGGGCTGTCTTTCCCGTTGCCGGTTCAAGCAACCTTCCCACCCACTGAGATTGAGCAAGGGGGGGGGGGAGTGTCTTTATTGGGGGGGGGGGGGGTAGGGGAATCAGACATACATTCTTGTTACATACAGTACTTAAATATTTCATCTAAACATAATAAATTTTGTCATGCACATTTTGCAATGCAGTCTGTATTGTTAGAAGTTTAAAGAGTTTGTAGTGTTATGACAAACATTTTCTGACACCATCTAAAGTGACAACATAAACAAAAGAGCATGCCTTAAGCAGCAAATGAACAATTCCCCAACCAGCAAGTCCCTCTATTTATTAAGGTCTCTCTTTTGCAATACTCTGTGGTCCTCTCTGGTAACATGGAGGACCAAGACCTCTATAACTACTCCATAGAGTTGATGAGCAACTTATATTTCTGTATTCAGGTGTTATTAAAATGTTGATGTAAATGTGATGCAGTGTAACAACATCTATGATTCCAATTTTCTTAAACTTCAAAATTCACCCCTCTAGTGAGACCAACACAAGGCCTACACATTCCACTTATACCCTATTTTAAAGATTTAAGCATATGCAGGCCTTCTGCTTGTCCTTTGCACAGGGACGCTTTTCACCTTCTTTGTATTTGTAACTAGGTATATCTGACTTTCAAGTATCAAAATTACTGTCTTCTGCTTACATGCTTATGGTTAATGATATGTACCTTCACTACATGAACTCTGAGCTGAATTAGCTTTCCCAAAGCTTGGTAAAAAAAATCACAAACTTCCACAGAAACCTTATACAAGATAGAGTTAAGGTGAATAGTGGAAAGAACCAGTTATAATGCAGTCTGATTCTCCATTACAAAGTTATTCTTTCCACAAAATATCCTTCTAGAGCAGGCCAGAATACGTGGAAAAACTTACCCCAAGTGTATCCGCATCTGGTACATTTATTTATGAATAAGATCCTGATTACCTAGTCAGAATTATTTTCTGAATTTTATCCCCTGCCTGTCTGAATGCTGGACAACTAGAAAAAAAAAATCTAACAAATGTTTTTAATTGAGTAGTTTCAAAACTATGGTCTGCAGACCACCAATGGTGTATAGAGATTTGCAGGATGCCCACAAAGAGTCGCTGTGTTAACATCTTCCTCGTATTGTTCCAGATACTAAATCACTAAACAATGATCAAACTAAATATTTTTCTAATATCACTAATTCCAAATACTTGCTGTCGTTGCCACCAGGATGTTATTCAGTTACATTTTGTATTAACAGTGCATTTGTTATTAGATATTAATATACAGCATTAATAAATGACTAAGGCACTATAAGCTTGAATACTTCCTGAGCAGATGCAAGAAACAAATCATCATCCCCAGAGAACTCACCACATATAACACTCTGACCACTACATATAATTCCAAATATGCTGAAAAGCTCTGCAGAAGGGCCTCTGAAAAACCAGGGAACCATCTCCTGCACCTGACATACTACAGAATGGATCACCTCAAACATGAAATCATTAGACTTCCAACACAAAACCAAAAAGAGGAACTAACTACAACTCCTCCACAGCCAACAGAACATAACCTCTGGGAGAAACCACAACACCAGGTTTACACCAGGTTTGACACTACACAACACCCTATCATCATCAACCTAGCAAGATTACCCCTACACAGAACCAAAATATCTATAATCTCCAGGGGACTGAACTTCTGCCCCACCACAAAACCAGTCCCATAGTAATATGTTGAGAACTATGCACCAACATCCATCATCTGTCTGCCTCAAATACCTATCAGATAATGAACAATGCTTGGAAATCCACCCCAAACACACCACCAAACTCTCCCATTTCATCCTCACCATCAACAACTTCATATAACAACACTTTGTCCAAACCATGCATGGGTACCAGGATGGCTCCCCAGTATGCCAACCTCTTCATGGGACACCTTGAGGAATAATTTCTGGAAAAAATGTACCATGAAACTAATGATATACCTGAAGTACATCCATTATATTTTCATCTTCTGGACAGACAACCTAAACCCCCTCATAGATTTCCAACACAACTTCAACAATTACCACCCATGCATCAAATTCTTTCGAGAACACTCCCACACCACACCAATATCAACTTCCTGAACACCACGATCACCTTCAACAATGGAACTAATGTATGAAAAATCCACAGATCACCACAATTACCTCCACAGATCCAGCAACCACCCCAGGCACACCAAGAAATCTATTATCTACAGTCAGGACCACAGAATATGGTCCAAGGAGAAAGTTCAGGATACACACCTAAACACACCTTCACTAAATAAGGACGCTCCACTGCAGAAGTAGATCCCATCAGGGAACACACCACCCAAATACCACAGTAGAACCTGCTTCAATGCAAGAAAAAAAAGCACACCCTACTGACTGCACATCCTTATTTGCCACCCACTGCCTCACACTAGAACCCATATGGGGTATCATTAAAACAACGACAATCCATACTTAATGGGTATCTTGTCTAAAAAGAAATCTTTCTCAAGCCCTCTCTTCTGGGCTTCAAACAACCTGCCAAGCTCATCACCAAAAGCAAGCTCCCCACAGGCTAGAACACAACAACTCAAAGTGGTACCAGCCCCTGTCATAAAAGATACAAAATCTGCAGACATACCTCCATTGCTACAATGATTAATACCCCCGCAACAGAAGTTGGTCCAATAAAAGATATTACCTCACCTTCCTTGTCTCTCTCATTATAAGCATGCTGAAGACAGAAGCAATATGTTATGCACAATGATTATACCTACATCTGTAGAAGATGTAACACAAATAGTTATAACTTATGGCTATATACAACCTATTGACCTGTTGAAATCTAGAACAATTGCTTAATCATTTATTAAAATCTCTATTAAGCATTTATTAACCTTTAATAAACTATTTTTAAATGTACTGTTGATAAAAAGTATGCCCCAATCTCTACTGGGAGAGGAAATGGCATGTGCATTTGTGAATTGGAGGGCAGGTGTACAAAAGACAAACTCTGTTAAAATGTTGTCTGCATTATGGAAATATTTGATAACCATGATCCCTAGTCCATTCCTATTTGGGCTCTCATGTGTTCAATATAATCTGATCAATCTTCATTTTAAAATAGGTTAAAATAATATGATCAAGTTAGTGAATGAAAAATAGTTCATGGCACCTTATACTCCCCCGACACAAATAATTCTCATATTAAATAGGATTTCAGTAAGAAAATGCACAAACTTTCTTTTTTTCATATGAAGTCTTTTTAAAAATTCTGTAATTGATGTAAATTTCTTTTAAACTGTCATAATGTATGTCAGGACTGGATTCCCACTTTGAACTTTACGGTACAAATGTAGGGGCCTGCATGAAAAACTTCTAAGCTTAACTACCAGCTTAGCTCTGGTTCGGCTGCCACCATTTTAATGGATTCCCTCCCTGGGAAGCCTTGAAAAACCTTCACCAAATCCCTGGTGAAAACAAATCCAAACCCCTTGGATCTTAAAACAAGGAGAAATTAACCATTCCCCTCCTTCCTCCCACCAACTCCTGGTGAATCAGTTCCAACCCCCCCCTGGGATCTACAACAGGGAGAAATTAACCATCCCCCCTCCTTCCTCCCACCAACTCCTGGTGAATCAAGATCCAAAACCCCTTTGGATCTAAAACAAGGAAAAATCAATCAGGTTCTTAAAAAGAAGGTTTTTAATTAAAGAAAAAGGTAAAAATCATTTCTGTAAAATCAGTATGGAAATAACCTTACAGGGTAATTAAACTTAAAGAGCTCAGAGGACTCCCCTCTAGTCTCAGGTTCAAAGTACAGCAAACAAAGATAAACACTCTGGTAAAAGGTACATTTACAAGTTGAGAAAAACAAAGGAAAACTAACACGCCTTGCCTGGCTATTTACTTACAAGTTTGAAATAGGAGAGACTTGCTTAAAAAGATGTGGAGAACCTGGATTGATGTCTGTCCCTCTCAGTCCCGAGAAAGAACACCGTCCCAAAACAAAGAACACAAACAAAAGCCTTCCCCCCCCAAGATTTGAAAGTATCTTGTCCCCTTATTGGTCCTTTAGGTCAGATGCCAGCCAGGTTACCTGAGCTTCTTAACCCTTTACAGGGAAAAGGATTTTGGAGTCTCTGGCGGGACTCAGGAGGGATTTATAGTACTGTACACAGGACAGCTATTACCCTTCCCTTTATAGTTATAACAATGTATGACACACATCACTAAATAATTGCTCATTGTCATATATGAAAGCAGCTCAGTGAAGGCAGCTTTGTATTTTGAACGTAGGATATTTGGTGAAGTGTTATGCATTTTAAATTTCAGTTATTGATTACAGCCTATAAGATACAATTTTAGTAAATCATTTGGTGAAGATGAAGGGTGTAAAACAATATTTTTCAGCAGTGAACAAAAAGAAAGGGTACAAGGAAATGCAGTAACTTGCAATTCGGGTTGTGATTGACACTTCTCCCCTCCCCCCCCCCCCAAAAAAAAACAACTAGATCCAGAAGTTTTTGCTAGAAAGCAGTGGTGTTAAGAAATCCTATATCAGAAAGGGAAATAGTGTTGTTGCCCCTTTTTGAGCCTAATGGCTAGTCAAAGTTTGGGGCCTTAGGGATGTGCCAGTTGTAAGTAGAAATTGATGGACTCTGATATTATCTTTGGTGTTATCTTGTTTATTCACACAGAACGTACAAAGTGCTGCTTCTCAGAACACAAAACAGGAAACCCAGAACTAAAGGAGCAGTTTCTTCGCTTACAGTCCCAAGCCTCTTCAGCCAACAGACCCAAATGCTCTCTCTCTAGGTTTTTCCAGGGTCACTGTCCTTACAGGCTGCTACTTGCTTTCTTCCTTTTGGCCTCTGTCTCACTCTGTGTTCTTGTCTGTTCTCAGTTTCTATGTGTGTGTGAGATAGAGAGAAGGCAGGACACTTCTTTTCATCCCAGAACACCTTTGTAGGCACAGGGAGCAGTACAGTGTCACCATTCTTCCCTGTACATGGCTTGTTCCTCCATTAAACCCAGCCTGGTCATGTCCCTGCATACAGTGTCCTGCCATCTAGTCAGCGGTTGGTCACTAGGTCAGATTAATCTTAATTGTATTTGCATTATTTTCATTGGCATCCTATCATCTGTTTGTCTTCTGCAGTGCCCCTCACCATTGTAATCTTTTCAACTGTAGCCAAACTCATACACTGATTTCATATCTTACTTACCTTCTAACATCATTTGTCTTTATATCATTCCCCACACATACACTTTACCCAAAACAATACTCAACAAAACCCCCTCTGCCCACCCAGTCTAAAACTCATGAGCAGGTTCATAACCCCTTTTGTCATAGGTGGGGTACTTGTGCGTAACTTATCCTGACAATTATGTTAATTGAAGGGTGCATTCACACCCAAATTCAAGAGGTTTCTGATTCATGAAGTCACCAATACCTCTTCACATAATAGCATTGCTCTATGCCACCAGAGCTGCACGTTTCTTCAAGTACATGTAAGAAGAAAAATGTTTCTGCTGCAAAAAGTTTACCATCTAAAGAGAAAAAGAGCTAAGATATATACAAGGGAGGGTGTGAATGGGATGGGATGCAACTTAAAAACATTTTTTTCCACTTCCTGTTTATTTTTATTTTCCTACATATTTCCCCCCTTCTCTTCCCTCCTTTAATTTCTAAAACCCTTCCTGAAAGAAGCAATTAAATCACATCTCAGCATATGTTTTACTGCCTCTCAATTTTTCAGCTGACAGAAATAAACTCCATAAAAGGTCTAAAAAGTGCCTAGAAGAATTAAAGGAGATGTCGACCATAATTAACTATATGTTTTTTCAAGTTTTAAAAACCATCAGCTTAAAAATATATATATATTCAAAAGGAAGGATCTTCAAAGGGTGTCATCCAGCTTATCCAATCAAAGATTTCACCTGAATGTATGTATCTTTACTGCTTTTGACACTATCCTGCCCAAAAGGTGTCAAAAATTCAATTTCTGCTTTGTTACTGACACAGGTTTCCTGAATTCTAACTTTAGAAAGCAACCACTTGACTTCTGGCCCATACAATTCATAGCACTGAAATATGCCTACCTTAGAAATTCCAGTTGGTTTCAGTCCTGACGCTCAATATATGCAATTAGCATTACAAAGAGCCTAAAGTAAAATGTTTTATGCATTAGGGAACCATTTAGAGCGATTAAAAGCTGTATGCTTCATTTCATTATAACACTGTCTTAACTAGATTTTCTAGATCTTTTCATAACAGAATACAACTACATGAATCAAACTGACATTTATATATATATTGCTACATTTAATCACACACATACATATCAAAGAAGGGATAATTAATAAAAGTTGAACACAGTTGGAAAATGGGGAAAGGAGGAGACTGAGCCAAATTCTGGAGCTCTGCTTTAGATCAGAGTTTTTATTTTTTTATTTATTTGCAGCAATTCCTCCCTTCAGAGGCTAATCTCCAGCAAAAAAACTAAATTCAAAATACTCCCTGCCCTGCCCCACTGCCACACACACACACACACCAAACAAGCCAAGTGAGGCACACAAATGAAATGCACCTCTGTATCCCTGAAATTATAACTTCTTTACTCTTGCTAGTACATACCCTCAATATTCAGAAACATGTTCTCTTATATGTACACTGCAAATTTTTGTATTTATAAAACAAATATATCCCTAGGCAAGAAAGCAAAGGTTTAACTTGCTTATCTATCCAGACAGTTGTCTTTTTCTTGATCTTTAACAAGATCTGAAGGCAACTGTATGTTAAAAGCTAAGAAAAATATGGATAAGAAATCAAGTAATGTACTGGAATGGTATAATTAGTTATGGCTTGGCTTAGTGCATTATTTCATAATGTTATGATGATCAGTTACTATATAAGAGCTTTATGTCTTACCAACTTCCGTTGCACTAGAATTTGGCTTTTTCAACTCATCTGTACTAAAAGAATCCATATTATATTTTCTACATGGTCATCAGGGAAGATAAGTGTTATTCATTAGAACTAATGCAAAAACAATATTGTCCAGAGATCTGCTCATATATTTCCTACATTAATATTGATCCATAAATCCCATCAATTCATTTAAAATGACAAAAAAGAGCTATTTATGCAGAATACTTAGAGTTAGACAATAAAACTTCATTCACAAAATTCCAATTTACAAATTTCAAGACTAGACAGTCTAAGTTGGTAATTATGCTAAAATGCAAAACTTTCTGTTTATCGTAGAATGGTCAATAATATAAACATAGAAGAAAATAGAAAAAATAAATGAAAAGATCTCCACTTAAACTTTGGCAGCATTTACAGTCCTGCACATCTGTCCTCACTATTCTGTGTGAATAAATGTGTCAAGATGCAAAAACTTATCAAACATAGGAAACATGCTTAAAATGGATTTTCATCTTTGTAGCAAAACTCAAGCCCAACTGTGACAGACTACTGACCAGACAGTACTCATATCCCAGTACAAAAGAAATAATTTCATCTTGAAACAGTGCTTACCATCCCAATTATATTTTCTTTATAAAAACTCCACAGCAAATCATCCTCCATAAAGGGTTTAATATTTTAAGTGGAAAATTAAATGAATTAGCCCCTAAGGATAAAATTTTCAAAGATATTTAGATGCTTAAAGAGGTAGATATAAAACTACTGAGATTTTTAATAATTTAATTTAATAATGGAGATATCCCATCTCCTAGAACTGGAAGGGACCTTGAAAGGTCATTGAGTCCAGCCCCCTGCCTTCACTAGCAGGACCAAGTACTGATTTTGCCCCAGATCCCCAAGTGGCCCCCTCAAGGATTGAACTCACAACCCTGGGTTTAGCAGGCCAATGCTCAAACCACTGAGCTATCCCTCCCCCCCTTTTCAAAAGTTTCATGTATAATTGCCATTAAAATGAATGGGAATTAAGCATCTAGTTTGCTTATGTGCTTCTGAAAATCCCATTAGGCACCTATTTACATTTTTAAGTGCCTAAATATCTTTGAAAATCTTGCCCTAAGACAGCACACAGTGTAGCATTAGGAGAGTAGCAAACTCACTGGTGAATAGGGGAGGCAACCTAGTGACAGAGGATGTGGAAAAAGCTAATGTACTCAATGTTTTTTTTTGCATCTCACTTTTCCAATAACAGGGAAAATGTATCAAGAAGTGGAGGTGAATTAAGAAGTTGAATAGGAATGAAAACTGAGGGCCTGAAAACATAGGAATACACAATAGTCCATGTGCGGGACAGCTTACTATAAGGGAAAAGATATATGGGTACAATGGTCAATAGAAAATTACAAGTGGTTACTTAATTGAAAGAGCATTTTTAAAAAACTCTTCTAGAAAGAGTTGTGTTATATTTGAGATTTAAAATAAATTCCAAAGTCATGGAATCTCTTGTATGATTTTACATGGCTTGGGAAGTTAAGTAACGACACATGCAACTGGAAGATGTCCCTGCTCCTTTGTGATCACTGCTCTATCTTTTGGCAGCTCTGACTGTGCCCTTTTAGAACAGTTAGGCATCACCAAGTTTAAGAAAAAAAAATGGGACATATAATTTATGTCCCAAATAAAACTCTCATTTTGTGCATACCTTTTTGTTTCCTATAAAGTTAATTATTACAGCTAAAGAACTCTATGTATAAATTGCATTATAAACTTCTCAGTATTCGACTTATATAACTGATCACCATGGAAAAGAAAAATGGCAACATCAAAAATATAGAACTTACGTGCTCTAAAACATCAAGTGATGAAAATTCCTAGTTTTCTATTTTTAACTGATTTGTAAAATGCTCTATATAAAGATACTGTGCTCTAATACAATAGAGTTTTTCCCTACACTTTGTGGAATACTTATTTCTGCCTTTCAGACTACTTGTGAGACATTACTAAGAAACAAATGGTTGGAAAAATGAATAAGTGTGGGCCCCTTACTGAATAGGGGAGGCAACCTAGTGACAGAGGATGTGGAAAAAGCTAATGTACTCAATGTTTTTTTTGCATCTATCTTCAAGAACAAGGTCAGCTCCCAGACCACTGCACTGGGCAGCACTGTATGGGGAGGAGGTGACCAGTCCTCTGTGGAGAAAGAAACGGTTCAGGACTATTTAGAAAAGCTAGACGAGCACAAGTCCATGGGGCCGGATGCGCTGCATCCGAGGGTACTAAAGGAGTTGGCGGATGTTATTGCAGAGCCATTGGCCATTATCTTTGAAAACTCATGGTGATCGGGGAGGTGCTGGATGACTGGAAAAAGGCTAATGTAGTGCCCATCTTTAAAAAAGGGAAGGAGGAGGATCCGGAGAACTACAGGTCACTCAGCCTCATCTCAGTCCCTGGAAAAATCATGAAGCAGGTCCTCAAAGAATCAATTTTGAAGCACTTAGAGGAGAGGAAAGTGATCAGGAACAGTCAGCATGGATTCACCAAGGACAAGTCATGCCTGACTAACCTAATTGCCTTCTATGATGAGATAACTGGCTCTGTGGATGAGGGGAAAGCAGTGGACGTGTTATTCCTTGACTTTAGCAAAGCTTTTGATACGGCCTCCTACAGTATTCTTGCCAGCAAGTTAAAGAAGTATGGGCTGGATGAATGGACAATAAGGTGGATAGAAAGCTGGCTAGATCATTGGGTAGTGATAAATGGCTCCATGTCTAGTTGGCAGCTGGTATCAAGTGGAGTGCCCCAAGGGTCGGTCTTGGGGTCGGTTTTGTTCCTAATCTTCATTAATGATCTGGAG
Organism: Trachemys scripta elegans; assembly: GCF_013100865.1. Classification (NCBI taxonomy): domain Eukaryota; kingdom Metazoa; phylum Chordata; order Testudines; family Emydidae; genus Trachemys; species Trachemys scripta. The sequence goes on along the minus strand of NC_048304.1, from coordinate 88,685,338 downwards.
GATAGTCTGGATTGCACCCTCAGCAAGTTTGCAGATTACACCAAACTGGGAGGAGTGGTAGATACGCTGGAGGGTAGGGATAGGATTCAGAAGGACCTAGACAAATTGGAGCATTGGGCCAAAGGAAATCTGATGAGATTCAACAAGGACAAGTGCAGAGTCCTGCACTTAGGACGGAAGAATCCCATGCACTGCTACAGACTAGGGACCGAGTGGCTAGGCAGCAGTTCTGCAGAAAAGGATCTAGAGGTTACAGTGGACGAGAAGCTGGATATGAGTCAACAGTGTGCCCTTGTTGCCAAGAAGGCTAATCACATTTTGGCTGTATAAGTAGTCACATTACCAGCAGATTGAGGGACGTGATCATTCCCCTCTATTCAGCATTGGTGAGGCCTCATCTGGAGTAGTGTGTCCAATTTTGGGCCCCGCACTACAATAAGGATGTGGAAAAATTGGAAAGAGTCCAACGGAGGGCAACAAAAATTATTAGGGGGCTGGAGCACATGATTTATGAGGAGAGGCTGAGGGAAATGGGATTATTTAGTCTGCAGAAGAGAAGAATGAGGGGGGATTTGATAGCTGCTTTCAACTACCTGAAAGGGGGTTCCAAAGAAGATGGATCTAGACTTTTCCCAGTGCTAACAGATGACAGAACAAGGAACAATGATCTCACGTTGCAGTGGGGGAGGTTTAGGTTGGATATTAGAACAAATTTTTTTCACTAGGAGGGTGGTGAAACACTGGAATGGGTTACCTAGGTAGGTGGTGGAATCTCCTTCCTTAGAGGTTTTTAAGGTCAGGCTTGACAAAGCCCTGGCTGGGATGATTTAGTCAGGGATTAGTCCTGCTTTGAGCAGGGGGTTGGATTAGATGAGCTCCTGAGGTCCCTTCCAAACCTGATATTCTATGATTCTATGATTATAAATATATGGGGCAAGGAACTATATCCTATAGATGCAATGTTCTAATCTAGATTCAGAAATAAGAAACTAAGGTTCAGAAGGAATCCTAAATTTGGATTGTAGAGATTTCTATATAACATTTTAACAAGAAGTACAATATTACTTCTATATGGACTAAAATAATAGATGTGGCTCTGGTGTTTGATGTTGTCCCATGTAAAAGTAGGTCATGGGGCATTTGTACAGTGGCACATGGGGAATTACGATTTTTGGACAATACCTTGTTATTCCCCATATACTGAAAAGTTACACAATTGTGTTCAAATCTGCCATAAAATGTCACTTTAGTTCTTTCCCTCCCTACTACAATTAGGTAAGTACTGTTGGAGGAATGTGTACCTTGCCAAGAAGGTTAAAACATTTTAAAAGAAGAGGGGGAAAAGTAAAGATTTAGTTATTCTGTCATCATTTCTTTTTAATTCTATTAATTTTAATCTATCATTAAATGGTTCTAAAATATTCTAACTCAATTTTAGCTTTTAATGTTTGGATAATATTCTAATCTGTTTATTGTAAGCACATTCCCTCCAAACAAGTGTCTGTCTGAAGCAAGCCCAGATGTTTAGTGTTCCTCAGTGTGCTATCATGAAAGTATTTGGGGGGCTATGTTGACCATAGCGTGGAACAGCATCAGTTGAGAGTGACACAATGACAACATTCTAATTTGCTGCTCCAGTGCCTGTTGGCTTTTTGAGGTCATGTTGGGCAGTATAAAGGGCCAGATCCTCAGCTTATGTAAAAGGGTGTACATTAAAGTAAATGGAGTTATGCCAATTTACACCAGCTGAGAAACTGGCCCAGAATTCTTATGAAAGATCTGGCTATATTCTCAATGCAGGGTACATTGTGAGAGATTGCACGTAGTCTGCTAAAAAGCATGATAAAGACAGTTTTTGGATGCTGCAAATATTGCCTAGTGAGGCAAAAGAACTGTTGACTGGTTCTTGTAGGAACAAGAGTAGACTAAATAGAGAAATTAAGCCTTTCATGGACCCTTGGCATTAAAGCCCAGATTCTCCACCATTATTATTTATTTTTACTATTGCAGTAGCATCTCAGTGCCCCAGTCACTAATCAGGACCCCATTGTGCTAGGCACTGTATAACCAGAAAAAAAAAAAAAAGAATGACCCTGCCCCTACGAGCTTGATAGTAATCTATAGTCAGTCTATCGGGTGGTCATCTGGGTCCAAAGTATATACCCTACAACCAGGTTGTCCATTTAATAATAAGCAGTCAACACTAGAGATCAATTGTGGACCAAGTTGGTAGCATAATGTGTACAATGAAAACATTTATTAACATGGAAACAATACCCACATTCTACTTATCTATAAATGCCAAGTTTAGGAACACTACATTTTAAAATAAATCATTAGTTGAAACAGGCAAGGGGTGACAGGACTTATCAAATTGCAATCAAAGAGAGTTTATTCCATTCTAAATCTTATTTCTATCTTAAAAGATTCCCTTTGGGCACCAAGAATGACACAAACAGGATTCTCTCCACCCCCAAGATCTACCCTTGCTCTTACTGTACTCTGAACACATATACGTACACCAATAAGATATTTAGAAAAATTAATGCTCATCCATTGAGAGCATGATTTGGGGGTTGTACACCCATATCTCACAAAAATACATACATACTGGCATCTAATTATCAATATTTTATTAGTCACTTTCAGAAGCTCCATTTCAAATGGACACTAATACAGATTAACACATTTTGCCACTCAGACATGTGATTAATATTCCTATTTTACAGATTTTCAGGTGAACTGCTTTGGCTTAATCCCTTTATTCCCTGGACTATGGTTTTAAAAGACTTATGAAATGTCTGAATAACATATTGGCTTACTTACAAAGATCAAGATATGATGCTGGCAGCCCAGGTGCCAGCTCATGCCAAGGCCCCAGGCCTCACTGAACACTGACAAATGCATAGTTAGAAAGCAATCTTTACCTGTATATGTTAGTATAGATAAAATTGATATTAGAGTTTTAACAATGTGTTAGACTTTATGAAATGCTTGTAAGATGCTGCATGTATTAATCCTTCTTATAATATCTCTATCTTATCTTATAACAATGTTTAAATGTTTGCTCTGTAACTATAAAAATGTTTGCTAAGATTGTAAATCCCCCACAGTCAGAGGAGAAACATTACGAAGTGTGAAATACTAGTTCACCACAAGAAGTGTTATCTCCTCCGCAACAGAAGGTGTACAAACATCAGACTTTGTTGATTGCTTTCCCCTCAACCCTGAAGAGGGTAGGTGCCCAAACCCTCATCCCATTACAGCCTGAACATTGAGGGAAGGGAATAAAAATGCCTGTTAAGAAGAATATATTATTCTTATGCTTCTTAAACTCTAAGGGGCAAGGATTTCAAAGCATAAGCAAGGAGTTCCCAGCTGTTTTGCCTGGGCTAGCTCTATAGGATATACAGTCTGCTTACTAGAGAATTTCTATTACCTTTTGAAACCTGAATGTAACTCATTTGTTGGTGTATGTTTATTTGCTTTAACCTTGTAAATAACTCATTACTTTTTCCTATTTAATAAACCTTTAGTTAGCTTGTTACAGGATTGGCTACAAGCAGTGTCTTTGGGATCTGAGTACAATTTACCTGGGGTAAGTGACTGGTCCTTTGGGACTGGGAGCAACCTGAATATTGTTCTGATTTTTGGTGTAAAGCCACCATCTGTCACAAAATCAGGCTTGCCTGGGAGGCAAGGGAGACTGGAATGTCCAAGGGACTGTCTGTGACTCCATGGGAAGACTGTTCTAGAGCTTTAGGATTTTAACGCTTGTTACTCGATTAGTGAAATCTAATTATAGAACATACAACCAGTTTGAGGTTTTTGCTCTGCTTCTGGACAGTCTGCCCTGAGGTTGGCACTCTCAGTCATGAGCCATTCCAGATAGCATGACACAAGGGAAAACGATTCTGAACAGGAAAGGCTACAAAACACAAGACAGATCCACCTAACAGTAACAAACTGTCTTCCCCTACAAAAAACATTCTCTTATCCTTAACTGTCCATTAACTGACATCTAAACCCAGGAGGGAAATAAATTATTAAAACATGGCTAAGAGAAAACATTTAAAACTAAACAAGCTGCAAATCAGGGACAGCAGTTTGCCTATTCCCAAACAAAATGACAAGAACATAGAACTATTATGTAGCAAACAGTGCTGATTAATGAAGCTAGGTTGATAAATGCTCAATATAATCTAGACTTCTAAATCAAAAAATGTACAGGTGTATCACAGGGGGAGCTCTCCCTCGCTGGCATAAGCAGCACATTTCCAACAAGATTAAAAAAACACAGCTCTATTTCTCCCTTGTGGGGAGTATAAATATAAATAATTTAAAAGTCCTTTCTGTTCTGGGCCATAAACAAAGTTCAAGTAAAAGTACTGTAATAATCTGGGGCCAAGCAAGAAAGCAAAGTCTCCTGATGTAACTGCTGATTCTCCTCCTAGAATATGCACTTTCACCCCTTTTTCTTGCTCCTCCTTTTGCGCATGGCAGCTGGGCCCAGGAAATTGGCAAGGTTGAGCAAGTGGGGATAGAATCCAGGTGCAACTTTTCATTAACTCCTTGCTGGCTCTGATATACCAGCCTGACAGAGGGGAACACACTGATATATCAGCAGAAAATGAAAAAGGAAATTTCATGCTGTAGAAACTACAATAATGTCAAAAATATCATTTTGTTAGATGCTCAGAAATATATTGTCCACAGATTAAGAAATAATTTGAAGTCAATTTATACTCCTGAAGTAAATAAATATATTGCTGAAGTATATTAGTAAATTTCCATCACCTACTTATGGCTTATTTGGGGGGAGGGGGGAAAAGGCTGCTTTTAATGCTTATAAAAGCTTTATAATTGAAAACACAAATAGAAAACTTAAGACGCACACCATTTGAATCATCCTGGAAGAAATATCTACAATGGAATAAAAACAATTCCATATATGCATGCAGATGTACATAATGTGCAAAACTGTTGCAGTGCATGTGAATTTTATTCAGAAATTGTATACTTGTCTGTTAGAGAATTACCAGTGTTTACAGATTTCTTCATGCATAAAGGAAATTAACTTCATATATTAGAAGACTATATATGGAGTTATACACCAGAGCAAATTAGGCATAACACAGGTGTAAGTCAGCCTCAAGATCTGCAAATAACAACCTTATGAAACTCAACTTTTTCTACAAGTTAACTTGACTGCACTTATGATGACTAAGCACATGCACAGTCAACAATACAGCAATTTACATTTACTGTATCTTTCTTGAGGATTTTTTAAAATACAAACTTTTAAAATTCCCAGAGGTTCCTTTTGTATTACTTATAGGTACTACCATTTATTAATAAAAACATTTACACAGTGTAGTAACTTTATAAGGGTGTTGGTCCTGCCACCCACACTCTCATCAGTAATCCCATTGAATTTTCTTCTCATGTGATTAACAGTTATGGAATCAGGCTCATAAAATAAAGTTAAAATGTCCATAAATTCAAAAACAAAAACACTCCATGGAATCATTCTGTGCAGGTAACCAGAGTAAAGGTTGTGTGGCCAGTAGATCAATCAGGTTACATGAAGGAGAGCAGAATTCAACCCATCAAATCTATTGCTTGCTTTGTACATAGAATCTGTAGAATTGTCAGGTTTGCTCATAGATCTTTTAAATTCAGAAGTGATCAGGTATCTGCCTCACTGATAATGACTGAATGTTGCTGAAAAAGTTAACATTTTTCTGCTCAATTTCAGGGATTTTCTCTTTTAATTTTTTTAATATGCAAACAGAAGATATTGTCAATATTTTTAAGCTAGTTTTTTTAATCTAATCAATATTCAGCTCTCTCATCACTTTTCTGAATCAAAAGCGAAAAACCACAGCTTTGTTTTGATACTCTTGCTGTATGAGTTGCATCCAGGCTCTGTTATCTTTTATTAGAATTAAAAACCAACTGATACTGCCCAAGTGACCATGTCTAATTTTCAGCAAAGTAAAATGTTGTCAGTTAAGAAAATAAATGTCCTTGCTAATAGAACACTAGATTCAAAGTATCAACCTTGATCCTCCCCTACACTGTTTGTCCTCAGACTCATATTAAAGGACCACTTAATAATGCTAAAATTAAAAATATTCCTTTTCAGGAAGATGGCACTGAGGAAGTGAATACTTAGCAATTAGATTTCACTATTAATTTCCAGTTTATCAAAGTGGCTGTTTTGACATCAAAATATCAGCAGTTTCTTCAAATGTTGTAATGCTTTCTAATCAACATACATAATAGAACTATACTCCAAAGGAAATATATCAGAAGTATGACATGCTAGCAAATAAAGTTCCAGTATATCCACTATTATGGCAGATGTCAAAGTCATGCTTTTACACACAGAATCTCTTTTTTCCCCTTGAAGTGTGATCCAATTTTTAGCCTTTAAGAAAAACTTGTATTGTTATTTTGATTGGACAAGGGTCCTTAGAAGCTGGGGCAAGTAGCTGGGGAGTTTGTGCTCTGTGTTAATCTTTCTAACTAGAGTCATTTCCTGGGACAGAGTAGTTTCCTGAGATCCAGACATTGGTCTGAGGACTCAGATTTCTGTAAAAGGGCACTTCCAAGATATTACTTGTGACTGCCTCTGTTCCAGGACTGGTGTAAACAAAGCAAGTTGCATGTAAAATATATGAAGAGCATCTGCATCACTGAAATCTCGTAAACTGAGAACTCAGCCAGCAAGGCCCTAGAATTCTGCTATTATTCAGAAGGGTGCCACTGGTGTAAAAAAAAAAAAGTGATAATATCTGTTACACTATGCCATTTTAATTATAAAATTATCAGAGGTTATAGAGTTAACTTGGTAGATCAATTTTACCTCTGATCATTATCTGGCCTGCAGACCAGCCTCAGACAACTCTGTTGGCTGAATTTATTCACTATTAGCCTAGGAATTTGACAGTGTGCTGCTCCTAAAAATCCTGCATTTGCAAGGACACCGCGACAAACAAATGCAATCTCTGACCTTGTCAAGACTAGGAAGAAAGAGCTCATGCTCAATCAGCGAATATAATTTTAAAAGATGCTGAACAATGTCTATACTAAATGCCAGTATATTTTAAACAAAATTTAATTAAAACATGGTAGCTAACAAGTTTGTAAAAATACATATTTTTTCCTAAGCTAGACAAGGCCCTCAGAAAATCCCTGACAGTAGAGTCATCACATTGATCTATATGCAGCAGAAGTAATGTGCCCACTTTTCCCTAGGACCATGAGGAACTGTAGGATACAGTGAAACAACACATGGGGAAGCCAAAGGCATAGGATCAGGAGCAGAGGCATAGCTGTAACTATGAATGCATAGAGGCACATTAGAAACTCGGTGAATATGATACCAAATATGATTGCTTTACTGTCACCTTGTCTTTCTCACTGTTTGTCTACCTCCACCTGTTGTCTCTTGTAATACCTTTAAGAGGTGCAAGCTTCTTGAGGTATGAACTATGTTTTTTTTTTAATGATAGGTTTATACAGAGCATAGCACAATAGGGCCCTAATTTCTTATTGCAAAACTGGGTTAGAAGCACAAGAAAAAGCTCTGATGTTTAATTATCTCAAATCCAAGAAAATAGACTGTCAAAATCCAGGTGCTCCCTTCTTCCAAGTCAACATAAGTCTCTCTCAAAGCATTTCAACATTTCCGATTCTGGTCCCTGTCAGAACCAGGAACCAAAAGAGGCACATGGAAATTAAATATATCAGAAATTAATGAAAACATTTTCAAGTCTCATAGAAGGTTACTTGACTCAAATTTGGTTCATCCATCCTTACTCAGCATAGGTCAGCTTGTCCTTCTTACGCATTACATGAAGCATAACACTACAAGATCCTAAAAGACAACATGCTTTGTTTGGCAGACAAATTATGGAAGATTCAGCTTCATTTTTATTATTAGCATTGCACAAATGCAGAAAAATGTTGTCTAAAATCCATTAAGAGGTTTTGAATGGTGTATATGCTGTTTTTTCCTCCTCATATTTATATGCCTAAGGGATGCAATCAGTATGCTAAAACTTCACAAAAGCATAAACAGTCATTCTGGTCCAAGTAACTATTCTGCAGATATTTTTAACAGGATACTGTTGTAAGTTCAGGATTCGACAGGAATGTGATCGAAATAACCAGAGGAGCTATTAAACCTATAAACTGTTGAGATGCAAAAGCAGCACCATTTGAATTTGATACAATAATATGTCTTTTGTCTCTTATTTGAATAGCTTTAATGAAACAGTACTGCTTGCTTTCCCCAAGATCAATTCCCTGCACTGTCTTTATGGCAGTAATAGTATTCCTTATGCATTCCATGCATTAATTATTGTTTTAGAAAGTGCTTTGAGGGTAGATAGTGCTGTGTGAGTGCTAAATATTACCTCAAAAGTAATTTCTTCCAAAGATTAAATACTTCCATTCGAGCCAAGTTCCACTTAATGAGAATGGGCTGTTCTTCAGACCTGCCAAAGTGAAGAGGAACAAACACTTCTATGGCAAAGGAGCAACTTTTCTGGGGCAGCCTCGGTGAACCCGGAGAAATACCGTCTGCATTGTTTTAGCTAGCTGCAGCACCGGGGACGGGTGGATAGTTTCTGTATGATGTGGGGAAGGGGATATTGTATGTGTGGCAGAGGGGAAGGGGACATTGTGCTTATTTGGGTAAGCATAATTTCTGAATTTTTGCAAAAAGCTCTAACAAAATGAACATTTTAATTTGTGAACCCAACATATATGCCTATTTGAAGATCACTAAAAATATAATCCTTACCTTTTAGAGAGACCATCCATTTTATGTGGGCAACTTATGGTGACTTAATATTTGAGCTTCCTTTTCAGCTGCTTTTCACACACACAAAGCAAAAAACACATGAAAAACTTTTTTGAAAATTTAGTTTCTTTCTGTTGAAAATTTATCTTTGTAGCTATATATCACTCAATATAGACAACAGGCTGTTTTTCAGCCAGTTTTCACTTATTATTGATTTGTTAACATCCTCAGAAAAGACATTTCTTACAAAAAAAAAAAAATTTTTTTTATTCGGTTCATAATTAAACAGTCAGTGGCAGTTGAAAAAAAAACAAAAACAAACCCCCCCCCCCCCCCCCCACAAATTGTGTAGTTTGTATGTAAGACATACGAAACAGTGATTTGTGACAGAGTGGCACTCCACCTCTCGCAGTGGCTAATGGAGAGGACCCAGGCCCACCTACTAATCTAGCAGGGACATGAATAGCCACTGCCCACTGTGTCCCTTTGACCTCTCACAAGGCTGCTACTTTTCCCTGGCCCATTTCCCCTCAGCCCAGCCTTCACTAACTCTTCACCGTTACCTCAGGATCTTCTATCTTCAGTCCCAGCAGTCAGCCAGGAGCTCCTTCTCACTTCCCCACCCCTTGCCAGCACTGAGCTATCCAGGGTATTACAGCAAGGAGCACTTAAAGGAGCACTTAAAGATGATAAAGTCACTGCGGAGAAACTAAATGAATTCTTTGCTTCAGTCTTCATGGCTGAGGATGTTAGGGAGATTCCCAAACCTGAGCTGGCTTTTGTTGGCGACAAATCTGAGGAATTGTCACAGATTGAGGTGTTACTAGAGGAGGTTTTGGAATTAATTGATAAACTTAACAGTAACAAGTCACCAGGACCAGATGGCATTCACCCAAGAGTTCTGAAAGACTCAAATGTGAAATTGCAGAATACTAACTATGGTTTGTAACCTGTTTTTTTAAATCAGCTTCTGTACCCAATAACTAGAAGATAGCTAATGTAACGCCTATATTTTAAAAAGGGCTTTAGAGGTGATCCTGGCAATTACAGACTGGTAAGTCTAACGTCGGTACCCGGCAAATTAGTTGAAACAATCCTAAAGAATAAAATTGTCAGACACATAGAAGAACATAAATTGTTGGGAAAAAGTCAACATGGTTTCTGTAAAGGGAAATCATGTCTTACTAATCTATCAGAGTTCTTTGAAGGGGTCAACAAACGTGGACAAGGGGGATCCAGTGGACATAATGTACTTAGATTTCCAGAAAGCCTTTGACAAGGTCCCTCACCAAAGGCTCTTACGTAAATTAAGTTGTCATGGGATAAGAGGGAAGATCCTTTCATGGACTGAGAACTGGTTAAAAGACAGGGAACAAAGGGAGGAATAAATGGTAAATTTTCTGAATGGAGAGGGGTAACTAGTGGTGTTCTCCAAGGGTCGGTCCTAGGACCAAGCCTATTCAACTTATTCATAAATGATCTGGAGAAAGGGGTAAACAGTGAGGTGGCAAAGTTTGCAGATGATACTAAACTGCTCAAGAGAGTTAAGACCAAAGCAGACTGTGAAGAACTTTAAAAAGATCTCACAAAACTAAGTGATTGGGCAACAAAATGGCAAATGAAATTCAACGTGGATAAATATGAAATAATGCACATTGGGAAAAATAACCCCAATTATACATAAAATATGATGAGGGATGGGGGTTAAATTAGCTACAACTAATCAGGAAAAAGCTCTTGGAGTCATCGTGGATAGTTCTCTGAAGGCGTCTACGCAGTGTGCAGCGGCAGTCAAAAAAGCAAACAGGATGTTAGGAATCATTAAAAAGGGAATAGAGAATAAGACAAAGAATATCTTATTTCCCTTATATAAATCCATGGTACACCCACATCTTGAATACTACGTACAGATGTGGTCTCCTCATCTCAAAAAAATATACTGGCATTAGAAAAGGTTCAGAGAAGGGCAACTAAAATGATTAGGGGTTTGGAACGGGTCCCATATGAGGAGAGATTAAAGAGACTAGGACTTTTCAGCTTGGAAAAGAGGAGACTAACGGGGGATATGATAGAGGTATATAAAATCATGAGTGATGTGGAGAAAGTGAATAAGAAAAAGTTATTTACTTGTTCCCATAATATAAGAACTAGGGGCCACCAAATGAAATTAATGGGTAGCAGATTTAAAACAAATAAAAGGAAGTTCTTCTTCACACAGCACACAGTCAACTTATAGAAATGCTTGCCTGAGGAGGTTGTGAAGGCTAGGACTATAACAGGGTTTAAAAAAGAACTGGATAAATTCATGGAGGTTAAGTCCATTAATGGCTATTAGCCTGGATGGGTAAGGAATAGTGTCCCTAGCCCCCTAGCCTCTGTTTGTCAGAGGGTGGAGATGGATGGCAGGAGAGAGATCACTTGATCATTACCTGTTAGGTTCACTCCCTCTGGGACATCTGGCATTGGTCACTGTCAGTAGACAGGATACTGGGCTGGATGGACCTTTGGTCTGACCCAGTATGGTCGCTCTTATGTTCTTATGTGGTATTACAGCTCCCCTGGGCCAGCCAGGAGCACCATCTGCACTCCTTGCTACTCTGAGCTGCAGCTCTCGTTATGAGTCTGCACCCCTCTGATTGGCTGCTCCCTGCATCCTTTTCTTAATTGGCTGTTCCCCACAGCTACTCTAGGCTGCTTGGTGGACTTCTCTACAGCTACTTTCTGGGATGGGCTGTGCTAGGACCCTGTGGCCTCCAGCAGGCTCTGGGCTGGTACAGCCTGTCACATGACTATAGAGCACTGGTTTGTATATACACATTTTTGATCCAAAAACTACATCTACACTACGAGCTACGGGTATGATTCGCCTGCTTATGTACAAAACCGTAGCTCCTGAGTTAGCAGGAATATAAATAGCACTGTAATCATGGTGGCACAGATAGCAGCAGTGGAGGCATGCTGAGCCATGCCGAGTACATACCCACCAGTTTCAGATGGGTTTGTACTCAGCATGGCTCAAAGAGAGCTAGCACAAATATGTGTGCACAAGCAGGGATATCACAACCCTAACTTTGTAGTGTGGTAGTAGCCTAAGTGTAGTCTTCCATCATCTTGCTTTTACCTTGCAAATCCCAACAATTTTAATAGCTGGGCCTAGGAGATTTCATAGAATTATCAAAATATACAGCTGGAAGGTACCTTAAGTCATCTAGCCCATCCCCCTACACTGAGGCAGGACCAAGTATACCTAGACCATTCATGTAGGTGTTTGTACAACCTGTTCTTAAAAACGTCCAACAACAGGGATTCCACAACCTCCCTTGACAATCTCTTCCAGTACTTAACTATCCTTATAGATAGAAAAAAATTCCTAATATCTAATCTAAATCACCCTGCTACAGATTAAGCCATTTACTGCTTATCCTTCCAACCTTTAACATATTTCAAGACTTATCTGATCCCCACTCAGTTTTCTCTTCTCAAGATCAAAACATGCCCAGTTTTTTTTTTTTTTTTTAAACTTTTAGTCACAAGTCAGGTTTTCTAAACCTTTTATCATTTTTGTTGCTCTCCTCTGGACTTTCTCCAGTTTGTCCACATCTTTCTTAAAGCCTGACAAAATGGTACACAACATTCCAGCTGAGGCTGAATAGACTGGAACAATTACCTCCTATGTCTTATATATGACACTTCTGTTCAGACGCCACAGAACAATATTTGCCTTTTTCACAATTGCATTACATTATTGACTCATTGATCCACTTTAACTCTCAGATCCTTTTCAGCAGTACAGCCTAGCCAGATATTCCTTATTTCATATTTGTGCATGTTATTTTTCCTTCTTAAGTGCATTACTTTGCACTTTTCTTTACTGAATTTCATCTTACTGATTTCAGAACAATTCTGAAATTTGTCACTATGAATTCTGATCTTGTCCTTCAGAGTGCTTGCAACTGCTCTCAGCATAGTATCATCCATAGATTTTATAACTATACTCTCCACTCCCCTATCCAAATCATTAATGAAAAACATGACTAGTGATAGACCTAGGACTGACGCCTGTGGGAACTCACTAGAGATACTTTGACGGTGAACCATTGATAACTACTCTGAGTACAGTTTGTCAACCAGTTTTGCACCCAAATTTATAGTATTTCCATCTCATCCTCATTTCCAGGGGTGCTTATAAGAATGTCATGTGGGACAGTCAAAAGCCTTATTAAAAAGAAGATACATCACGTCTACTGCATCTTCTCTATCCAGTAGGTCTATAACACTGTCAAAGAAGCAAATTAGTTTTGGCATGATTTGGTCTTGATAAATCCAGATTGGCTATTACTTATAACCCTATTATCCTCTAGATGTTTACAAAATGATTGGTTAATAATTTGTTCCAGGTATCAAAGTTAGGCTGACTAGTCTATAATTCCCCAGGTCTTCTATTTTCCACTTTTTAAATATGTCTGCACTTCTCTAGTCCTCTAGGATTTCACCTGTACTTCATGAGTTCTTGAAGATAATTGCTAACAGTTCCTCAATTTATTCAGCTAATTTCGTAAGTACCCTAGGGTGAATTTAATCAGAACCCACTAACTTGAATACATCTAACTTATCCATATATTATTTAATCTGTTCTTTCCCTATTCTGACTTATGTTTCTTCCCTCTTGTTGTTAATATTAACTGTGTTAAGTGGCTGATCACAATTAACCTATTTAGTGAAGATTGAAATACGAAACATCTCAGCCTTTTTGGTGTCATGTTATTAGCTCACCTTCCTTAGTAAGTAGTGCACTTACACTGTCCTCTATCTTTCTCTTCCTCCTAATGTATTTATAGAACCTCCTCTCATTACTTTTTAATGTACCATACTAGGTGTAAATCACTTTATGCCCTAGCCTTTCTGATTTTGTCTCTACATGCTTGTGATATTCTTTCCACTTTTTGTAGGATTCCTTTTTTTATTTTCAGGTCACTAAAGAGCTCCTGATGCAGACATATTGACTTCTGACTCTTCTTCCAATCTTTCTTTGTTTCTATCCATGTATACACTAGCTCTTATCTAATAATTTTAAAACTGGCACAACATGCACTTTTTTCCCCCAACCTTGTTTTTTAGGGACCTGACTCAAGCTTTTTGAATGCCTGGTGTTGTTAATACTGCACTCAATAGATGAATACAAATCTAGGTCTTTGGAAATATGATTATTAAAATATACATTAGGAAATTTTCCCAGAAGTGAAACCCACTTCAATTTGATTCAGTTTTGTAAAAGTTTGGAATGTTGCTGTTGTGGAAATCAGATATATTTTCTTTTTTAAATTGGAAAGTAGTCTAACCTATGCAAAGAATATCTTGCATCTCATTTCAAAATTTATGATGAATGATTTAAGCCTGATTTAAGATGACTTTCACCATTGCCAATCTGGGATGAAGTTATTTTATTGAACAAGTACCCATATATCAGAACCTCTCTAATTCAGTCTATCAACTGGGACAGCTTTTGTAAATGAATTAATATTGTGATTAGCAAATAAAAAACAATAAAGAAGCAAAGATAATGTATTGTTAATGTACTTTGCACATGCTTTTAATTATTCATAGTAAAACTTCACAGAATAGCAGCAACTTGTTTTGCTGTACATTTTACAAAAGTAATCAAGTCTTAGTCAAATGATACCTCTCTAAAAAGTTCTGCCATCAAATCTTTGAGGAGAATTGGGGAGAAACCACCATTTTTTTTATATGTGAAAGCTAAAGAAGATATAATATATAGTACACAATTCTAGTTATTCCCTTTGAGTTATTAGGAATGTTCATCAGAACTGATCTGACGACAACTTTTTATAAGCCATGTAATTCCTTTTAAAGTTGTTTTAAATGTAAGCCTGTTACAGTAAGTAGAATAAATCATTCTCAGCATATACTACATCACTTCATATATAAGGGCTAAATTTTCTATCATTTTTTTTTAAATCAAGAAGAAAGTGTTTGTCCCCTCTAGGTGCTATTAATAGTGTGAAACAGTGTGCAGTCAGGAATGATGCACAGTTATAATTATGGGAGGCATTAAGTGAGTAAAATTAGTTTCAAAGAGCCCATTTTTTGGTGACAGGATGATACATAGTAATGAGGACAGCAAAATTAGACTATTCCGATAAATTGAACCAAGCTTTCTTTGGAGACACTGATAAACAAAGATCCAGCTGACCAAATGCTTCCTAGCAGACATAACAGAGACATAAGAGATAATATGTGATCTCTTTCTAAATCCTTATTGAATCCTTGATCCTTTTTTTCCACCTTTCAAGACTACATACTGTGGCTATCAGTCTTTCTTCTGAGAACAGAACTCCCTTCAGAGTTCATCAATGGAGAGCTTTAATTAGCCTCAGAGAACATTGTTGAGCTATGCATTGTACTTTCTTCTTCCCCATTCACCTCAGGACTGAACATACTGCTTGTACAGAAACCTAGTGTATCTTAACATGAAGTATGAGAGATTCGCATGCAAAACTGAATCCAAATATCTCAAATAGCAATGAAGACTACTACTGTAAGGATATCAGGCTGAATCACCCTCCTGAGGTCTAATGGAATACTCTGACAGTGATTTATCAACAATCACTACACCTAAAATTGTTTGCAATGGGAAAAAATGAGGTTGGACAATTCAAAGGGACAACCATAGTACATGTTATGGGAATAGTAGTAGTAGTTTATACTGGAATTGTTCAAAAGGAGGCATTTCATGTAGGATTGTTGTTTAATTATTAATTTATTTCACAATGTCAGGTTTGGGTGGACATGCCTAATAAAACCCATTGAATCATCCTCATTTATATTTTTCTGGCTCTAATGTTCTGCAGCCCTCTCCTTCCAATCCCTTTTATTTCTTCCTGGGAAATAATATTTCATTCACTTACCCTGTTATTATGAGAGATCATGCAAGGAACAAGGTGAAAAGGGCAGCTATTTTTAAAAAAAAGCTCTTTGAGCTGCAGTTTGCCACATAAGGTGGTGCTGTAAGTCATGTTCAGGCCTCAGTGGATTTATATTTTGAAGGGGGAGGAGTCAAGCATTTTTGTTCTTCCTTGTGAGTTTTCATTTATTTGATTTACTAGAAAACATTTGCAGCATTGAACTGATGCTGAGCTACCCCAGATCATTCTATGCATCAAATAACCAACAGTTGGATTTGAAAAGTGAGTGTTTTTAATATTAAGAAAGCTTTTAAATGTTATATATACACTGGATACACATTTACCACCATATATTCACAGACCAGACATATGTGGAGATGATAGCCATATGATAAATGAATGTATCATGCACATTTGACTGTCTCTCCTATTCTCTATCCAGTATTGCATCTCCCCAAGTCTTATTCTAAGGGCTTGTGTATAAGGCAAGACACCATTGACCAGCATAACTGCTTGCCATATAATAATGTTCTGTGTGGTCACTGCTACACCACAATGAAACTTCTGGAGCATGGTTTAGTGTACTATTGAAGCCACACTCTGGGACTTTCACCACGCTGTAGCAGAGTCCACTCGAGATATTACTATGTGGCAAGCTGGTATGCTATAGATTCACATCCTCACTTGTGGCACAGTACATTGTTATGTAGACAACCCCTAATATTCTAAACCCTGCAGGGATTCAAGCAGTTGCCATTGTCTACACTACAAACTAGGGATGTGATTCCTAGATAGCATACTCATACACGTGCTAGCTCACATCTGAGCTAGCATTCTAAAATTAGTAGCATAGCCATGGTAGCATGGCAATGGAGGTGGCAGCAGCAGAGCTAGCTATGCCAAATACATACTCCTGGGGCTCAGGAAGGTTTGTGTATGGCAGCAAGCTCATAGTGTAGACATACTCTACAGCAGCTTATTTTACTGGAAGAGAGCTAAGGAAAAAGTCCAATTTTTTTTTTAAACTTTCCAATATTTGTAAAGTAGGATTTTTGGACACATACGTGGCCTATGATCATTAGGTGTGGTGTAAAGTTTTCACTGACAATAATTTGGAATGGCACATGGCTTTGCCATCTGTAATAGAACAAATTTAAACTCACATACCAATAAAAAGACCATACCACTCTATTATGTATTGCAAAAACAAAAGAAAAAAATGCAACAATTTTGTTTCTAAGACCAGCGATGGTTTCTAGGTGACAAAAAATGTGCTTACCTATTATATCATTTATCAAACACAAACACTCAAAAGCAAGAACTTTAGTCATTAGTGCCATCATAAATCTTATAGTGCCCTCATAATGACAAAACATTCTCACTTAGTACTAAGAAATCCGTATTTAGTCACAATAACTGATCCAAAATAAATATTATTTTTCCTCAAGTGATCTCAAAATATAAATAGTGTAAACCTCTTTGAGAGAAAAGCATACAAATTAGATAATACTGGTCTTCTCTTCCCTCTTACAATGCTATGCCTATTCTGGGATGCTGTATTAATGAAATAGTATTGAGTTGCCATCCTTGTCTGAGGAATTTTTAGGCCCTTCAGATGTATTAACTTTGGAATAAGAAAGGGAATGTTTGTCCTTCAAGATGAAGAATTTGGGGTAATTACCTACTTTAAAGACAGGATACATTTAAGTAGCCTGAAGTCAATTCCATTTCACCATTGAATATATCAGACTTACATGGAGAAAGCTTGACTCTACCAGTTAGACTTAGGCCACAAGCATCCGTGTTCAATCTCTATTTAAAGACGATCAGCCTGAATGGGAATAAATTTTGGGGATGTGTCCACTATCACAGCTCCCCCTCAAGTTGAGTATCCACATTTGGGGATAGAGTCCATACTAGTGGAGTACATTTGGAGGTGTGCTATTAGGGAACGGGGCAAGAGGAAAAGTGGTGGACACTGGGAACACAAAACCAAAGTAGAAGGACAGGGCCTTCATAAGGATCATCTTATCCTGGAATGGAACCCCAAGAGGATCTATGGTGCTTTTGATAGTGGCTGCAGCCTAGCCCACTAGAAACTGAATGGGGAACGTTAGCTACAGTGTTGGTAAATCTCCATATGCAGAACCTCACAGAAATTTCTGCCTTTTAAGCCCTAACAACCCCAGCCCACCCATCTTATTTAAGGAGTGACCTTATTCTAGTTTCAGCAGGACTGTAAGTGCAACATTATCTCTCCTGCCAACTGCATAATGTTGTGGTTAACTTGTTATTATGTAATTTAACAGAGTTGCAGTTCTGTTAAAAATACCACTGTGTGCCAAGGTTTACCTAGAACTGTGGCTTCATGAAATACCTATAAACCTTATTTTTTAAGAATCCTGAGACTGTAAGATAATTAGTCAAATATGCAAAATATTAAAAAATATATTGAATTATATATCTTGATAAGTTAAATGCAATAAAATACATTCTTAAAGCATGATGTTCAGTTAGACAGTTTGTAGCTATATCTATGAAAAATTTTAAAGCTGCTCTTGTAAAGTATATAGCTCATTCAGCAATGCACATAAAACTGAACTACTAAAGTATGCAGATTGATCAATAAAGTTTGTAGCCACATCTGTCAACTGCGGGGAAAAAAAAATACCCGTGCACTATGCAGTTCAGTCGGTAAAGTACATAAAAACTCAACAGCATAGTATAATGCTGAAGTAAAGTATCAAAAGATGTAATCAACCATGAAAGCATGCAACTGTAGTGATTAGTTAAGTATATTAAAATTGAAGTTAAGTAAAGTGGGTAGTCAAGTATACTAATTCACTTCACTTTTGTAAAGTACATGTTTAAACCAAGAAACTGTAAAAACTTGACAAATGTACAACTCGGTCACAGGCTTATAGTTTGATAAATATGTTATGCATGGTCAGTAATTTAAGGATTCAGCTGTAGTTTAATCTGTAAAATATGCAAAACTGTAATGAGTGAAATAATGTATATGTGCAACCTTTAAATAAAGTAAAATAGCTTGTGCGACTTATGTTCAGAGCAGCCTCTCAAGCCAGCCAGAAAATGGAAAGAAAAAAAAAGGGTCACAATCATGAAAAGCCTTAATTTAGTAGTAGATATACATGCCACATAAAACAATTTTAACCCAATAAAATTAATAGAGAAAAATTATGCTAAATAGCCCTGACAACAAGATTAGGCCTCATCTTGAACTGTCAAGTTGATCAGACCCGATGTACCTGAAAAGATCAGTTTAGAAACAAATTTTTAAACAACATGTAGTGAAACTGAAGGTTACATTCACCTTTATGTCAAAGTTAGTTTCTTGTATTCCAGACCCATCCCAGCTTTCACCTGAAAAGACACCATTGGACAAAGCAATGGGGCATAGTTGAGAACCACCCAAAAGAAGTAAAAATCATAGGTAACTGCTAAAAAACTGTTTTGGTTTGCCTTAAGAAGGTAAAAGCAAAGGAGAGAGGGTTTCATGGCAAAAAGTAGAAATTTTGTTGTGCCTCCTCTCACACTCCACCTGTTCAAACAATTGTGTCTATTTTACTATTACAATTATGGAAAGTTAGTACAATTAAGGTTGCAATCAGTTTCTATCATAAAATCCTATTTTTGCCTCCCCCTATAACTTTGGTTTGGAAATATAGCTTGACATGAAGATTGCCATTAAAGTAACTATGGCAAGGGAGACTATTTCTGCAAAGTATGAAGAAAACTTGTCCAACTGTTTTTTCAGTTACCATTTTTAAATTTTGACTTTTTGCTTTCATTTTGTCTCCCTCTAGCATAATGCCAACATTCCAGATAGTTAATAGTTAAATCTCCTTCAAAACTTGTTTTCACAGATTTAAAGAAAACATATGTAAACAAAGTTGTTTGTTTATTTGGTGAACAGTCTGGAGCCCAATATATTAACTGATCATTTTATCCCTTTAATGGTGTTCCTTAAAAGAAAATATGTTAATAGCTAAATTACAGCAACAAAATATAATACATAAAAACACTCATGGGCCAGAATGTGCATTTATTTGCACTCAGCAAGAATAATTTGTTTAGGTGGCTTACGTGAGTAGCGTAAGATTTATGAGGTCCTTAAGTATTAATTTCCTTACTTTTAAGTGCTTGGCATTTGAGAATGATTTCATAGTTAACTATGTTGTTTTCACTTAATCTTAAAAAAAACAAAAACTTTTTTTTGGCAAAGCAACCTCTTAATTTACATATCCCCATTTTATTAATAAATAATAAAACGTACACTAGAGTCCATCACAGTGTCAATCATTTCTACTATCATGTGTTCTGCAGCTGCTCAACTGGGCACGCAGATGGGTGGCCTGTGCTGTCTGCTCTTGCCACTACAGCTGTTGTAGGGACAATGAATAAAGCAATTCAGAAGAGAGTTCACAAATTTTGGTGTTTGCACCAGGCAGGGCCAGTCAAAATACTGTAGTCAGTGAGCCATAATTAAAATGTATGTATAATGAAATCTGCGCAAGAGGGCACCTTTGTCAGCCAATTTCCTGTATTTTTTCCATGCAGAAGAGTCCTTTAGCAGCAGGGGAATTTCTGAGTTCACAAATTTCCCCATCCCCTAAATCTCATCTTCCCTGGCAGAACCCTTTGCTGCTTCCTTCTCTTACTTGTCCTTGTGCAGGCAACAGAGGAGGAGAGCTTTGAATCATCTCTCTCAATTTCAATCAACCAAGTGCTTTCCTGTGTAGCTGAACACCCAGGTGTGATCACACTTGTAAAGTTTGCTGACACGACCAGGCTGGGAGAGGTTGCTAGTGTTTTGGAGGACAGGATTAGAATTCAAAATGATCTTGACAAACTGGAGAAATGGTCTGAAAAGATAGGATGAAATTAAATAAGAACTTAGGAAGGAAATTACTGCCTATGAAGGAGGACTGAAGAAGAGGATCTGGAGGGTATAGTGGATCATAAACTAAATATGAGTCAACACAGTACTGTTGGGGAAAAAAACCAAACATCTATTAGGAGGAGTATTGTATGCAAGACATGAGAAGTAATTTTTCCACTTTACTCTGAGCTGATTAGGCTTCAACTGGAGTATGGTGTCCAGTTCTATACAGGAGTGCTGGAAAATTTTTTATAGTGGGGGAGCTGAGAGCCATTGAACCAAACTGTAAACCCTATACAATGGAAAACGCTTCAAGCCAGGGAGTGCAGCAGCAGGCCCAGGACCCCTAGTTACAGCACCTATGATTCTGGACAGGGCCGGCTCTAACTTTTTTGCCGCCCCAAGCAGCAAAAAAAAAGCGCCGCCCCGCTGTAACACTCCCCCCTACCGAGTGCTGCGCCGCCGAACCCCCCCGCCGCGCTGCCGAACACCTCCCCACCCCCCGCCGCGCTGCTGAACCCCCCGCACAGAGCGCCGCCGAACACCCCTGGCCGACCGCTGCGCCGCCGAACAGCCCCCGCCCCCCTGCCGCGCTGCTGAACACCCCCCACGTCGCACTGATGACCCCCCCCGTGCGAAGCGGCGCCGAACAGCCCCCGTCCCCCGCCGCGCTGCAGAACAGCCCCCGCCCCCCGCCGCGCCGCCGAAACCCCCGCCGACCGCGGCGCCGCCGCACAGCCCCCGCTCCCTGCCGCACACCCCCGCCCCCCACAGAGTGCCACGCCGCCGAAACCCCTGCCAAGCGCAGCGCCGTCGAACAGCTCCCGCCCCTCCGCCGCACTGCCAAACCCACCCCGCCCTGCTGCCGAACACCCCCACCCCCCGTGGAGCGCTGCGCCACCGAAACCCCCATCGAGCGCTGCGCCGCCGAACACCTGCACTCCTACGCAGCGCTGCACTCCTGAAGCCCCTCCCCCCCGCGTGGAGCACCGCCAAACACCCCCCGCGGAGCACCGCGCCGCCAAGCACCCCCCGCCGAGTGCCACGCTGCCGGAACCCCCCGCCGAGCGCTGCGCCTCGTTGCCCCCCGCCACTCCAAGATTGGCTGCCCCTTACCAGGTGCCGCCCCAAGCACGTGCTTGGTTGCCTGGTGCCCGGAGCCGGCCCTGACTCTGGACGCCACACTTCAAGGAAGATGTGGACAAACTGGAGCCATCCAGAGGAAAGCAGCAAAAATGATTAAAAGTCCAGAAAACATGACATATGAGGAAAGATTGAAAAAAAATGGGTTTGGTCTGGAGAAGAGAAGACGGGGGGAGGGGGCGTAGTCTTGAAGTACATTAAAAAGTTGTTTTAAGTAGGAGGGTGATCATTTTTTCTCTTTAACCACTGAGGACAGGACAAGAAGTAATGGCATAAATTGCAACAAGGGAGATATAGATTAGACATTAGGGAAAAAACTTCCTGATGCTAAGGGTAGTTAAGCATTGGAACAAATTACCGAGGAAGGTTGTGGAATCTCTATCATTGGAGGTTTTTAAGAATAGATTAGACAAAAACCTGTCAGGATGATCTAGATAATAATTAGGGACCAACTAGATAACCTATCAAGGTGCCTTCTAGTCCGCCATTCCTATAACTCTATGCTTCCAAAAGTGCCTATGGGCTCAAGGCCAGCTCTGTTGGACATAAGCAGAAACTGTCAAATCTTTGAGTTTTTAAACACCATACCATAGCTGTAAATTTACAAAGGCTGAAGGCAAAACTATAATACACCGCTACCTCGATATAACGCGACCCGATATAACATGGATTCAGATATAACGCGGTAAAGCAGTGCTCCGGGGGGGGGGGGGGGGCTGCGCACTGCGGGGGATCAAAGCAAGTTCAATAGAACGCGGTTTCACCTATAACGCGGTAAGATTTTTTGGCTCCCGAGGACAGCGTTATATCGAGGTAGAGGTGTACAACCATAACCTCCCATGATCTGAATTTAAATCCTGAGCCCAAGAAACTTTGCCCCATATATCAGCCCCCATTTGGTTGGTGATGGAGGGGCCAGAGAGAAAGATTTTGCTACTGCAAACATTCAATGCAAAATTTCACTATACCTGGCAAAAGGCTGAAAATTTGCTAGTTTGTGTAAATTTTCACATCTAAAGGGGTGCACTTGCCTTGCTCTTATAATACTTTTTCTATTTCCTTTGGGTGTTAAATGATCACCGAGAGCTGAAAGAGTACCAAATCTGCATTTCAAAAATGGGCCCAGTATTAACCAACACTCTATAACAAGCTTAAAAACATGCACTGACATGCAATAGCTTTTTGGAGCTACCTACCTGCTGGGCTTTATTCCAAAACCTAGTGTTCTCACTCGATGGATATATGGAATAGGGAAACAAAGAGATACTTGGTCTTTCATCTCTCTATCAATTTTCATCAATAAATCCTTGCCCACTCTAGTCAACTGAACCTTGTCCTGTTGGACATAGGGAGACATTTTTATATCTTTGGTAGTATAAGTTAGGTGCATTTTCATTGAAGTTGAACTTTCATTTAGCCCAAACTACCATGAAGTCTCCTCCTTTTACACTTTGGTCTGAAATTCTTGCTCACACCGTGTAACACTGAGGTTCACTGCCAGCATGCAAAAACAGTGACCGAATAAAATAATAAATGATAAATTAACAATGATTACAACCTTCAGTGCCTAAGCATCCATTCCCTACACAGACACTTCATGGTCATATTGGTCAAAATTCCAAACATAGGTATCTAAAGTTAGACTCCATATTTAGGTACCTAAATAGCACCACTGAAAATCAGTTTGCTTATAAGCAGTCCCAGCTCCTATTGTTAACTGAAAATATGAATGCTAACGGTAACAGAATACACTTAGTAATTTAAGGTAATCTATATTTCCATACTTAAGGTTTAGGGTTATTTTAAAGGAAATATCCCTGTTATGTATTTGCATAAAGATATTAATTAAGCATTTTTCACTTATCATTAAGACATTTTATATGGGTACTTTTTAAAAAAAGAAATATATGTCCTAAAAGTTTAGATTGGGTTGATGTAAAAAATGTAATGCATACATTTTCCTATGGTGCCAAATTGTCCAATTCTGCACAGGAGGAGAACTCCTCTACTATTGACACAGAACTCTGCTAGCATGCAGCTTACTAAATGCACAGTAACAGAATGCACATTTTATGTACCTTGGGAGGAGTTTGGTACTGACACGCCCTTCTCTCGTGCACCTTAGAATGATTGTGTGGAAGGAGTCATGCTATTGAAGATCTTTTAGGATCTGAGGGATAATAGAACTTCCTGCACAGCTCCTGAGGTCTTTAGGAGAGGAGCACCACTCTTTTTAGAGGTACAGAGGAGAGAATAACTATTCTCTTGAACAGCACGGATGAGGGGATAGATAATCTAGAGAAACTCTCTAGCCAGGTGTGAACATTTTAGAAGGCAGCTCAATAACTGTTTGCAGTTTGAAAATCTGATCACACTCTGGATGGTCTCAGGAAAAAGCTTTGGAATTGTCATTGTACTGAAGGGGCCTCAGCGGAATTATCTGTCCCTAGAAGGAAGCAGGGGAGAGAAGATTAGGGGATGTAGTATGAGCAGATAGCATCACTAGAAAAATATACAATTTAAAATTTTTGACTTTACATCAGCACCCTCTCCTTTTTAGTCCAATGATATCTGTAGCAGAACAACACTTTTGTTTTATGCTCCTTGAAAATATTTGGACACAACTGGAATGTAACTGAGGAAGGGGAAAGATGGCTCAGGTGACTGGAAATCAGATATGGAGATTTATACTTCTAAGTCATTGGTTCAAACTTGGCTCAGGAGGCTAAAGTCATTGCCATCTAAAAGCTCGCTGTTTTTTGTTGGCCTTGTTACTATTAAACAAGTGTTTATATCAGAAAATCACTACCACAAATGTCACATTTTGCCTCTACACTCTGTAGAGGCAAAGATTCTATTGTCATGGAAATTGAACTAACTTCATCCCTAGTGATAGTCCCTTCAGGTCAGTGTTGAGGTCAGAGCCGGATCTGGCTTTTTGGCCAAGCAAAAAAAAAAAAAAAACCTGTGGCGCGGCCGGAGCCAGGGTGCAGTGGGGAGGGGGAGGGAGCGAGAAGGTCTCTGCGCCGCTCCAGTCGGCTGGGAGGGAAGGACGTGGGTTGCCCTGCTGGGTTTGCTGCAGGGCGCTCCCGTCCTCTGCGCCGCCGCCCCCTACAGGGCAGCTGGAGCACAACAACAACAACAACAAAAAAGCGGCCGTGCCGCCCTAGGATTGGACGGAATGCCGCCTCCTACAAGCTGCCGCCCTAAGCACCAGCTTGCTCGGCTGGTGCCTGGAGCTGGCCCTGGTTGAGGTACCTCACTGAGAGGGAACCTACACTCTTGCATCTGCTCTGTGGATAAACAGGACTTCAGTTTCCAGCATTTCCACTAACTGTTCCCCACAGAATTTACTTTGGAGGAAGTCACCTTGGTGTAGATGGCTCACTCAAGGGCCTATGTTTCACTTAAGCACAGTATTAAGGGACTACACAGTACACAGAGATACCTGGGGGCCCTCTGTTTTGAGGGCAAAATTCACCCTTCAAGAATAACGTAAGAGTAGGTATAAACAAAATCTAGAAATATTCAGCAAGGCCCCAAGAATTAGGGGTGGCTGTAGGCATTTTGCTGTCATAATCAAGTTTCAATACCTCCCCAGCATCACCACCACTTCAACTTTGCACCCCCACCACTTCCATTCTGGGGTTTCTTCTTTTTTTCCCTCCACTATTTCATTTAATGCTGCCTCCCTCACCCCAATTCAATTCAATTAAGGTGAGACCCTGTCTCTCTGCAAGTATTATTTGCTGCTGCCACTGTTCTATCCCCATCTCTCCATCTCCACATGCATAGAAGCCCTCAGCAGCTGCTCCTCCTCTGGGCATCGCTGAATCACCTCATTCTCAGAGCTGCTTCAACTTGTGCCAGAAGTAAGAGTCTACAAAGGCTAAGTCTGTAAGTGCAGGATCACTGGGGCAAACTGTGGCCATATACCATCCTGCTTCCTAAAATAGGGGCCTTTAGTGTGTGATATAGAATTGGTTATGCTAGATTTACAGCACCTGTGCAATGGGAAGTCACATAAAAAAAGTTGCAATATTATAGTAACATGTATTTGGAAATGTAAAAAATAACCAGTGAAATACATTCAAAAATTAATTTTTAATAATTTGAAAATACATGAAATACATTATTTAAAAACATTAAATGCTTTAATGGTTATGTATACATTTGCAATTACATAATGGGCTGTCGCTAGGTGATGGTGATGGTTGGTGCCAATGGGCTGTCGCTGCCTGTTGCCCAGGGCTGGGTGGGGAGCTGGGCTCTAAGCCCCTGCCTGGCTCACAGGGGCTGGGCTCAGAGCTGGAGGGTCAGGGTTGTGAGGGGGATGGGGTCAGGGGGTGCCCGGCTCAGAAGGGCCGGGCTCGGAGCTGGGGGTCAGGGCTGTGGGGGGATGGGGTCGGAGGGTGCCTGGCTCAGAGGGACTGGGCTTGGCCCTGGGGGTCAGGGCTGTGGGGGAGGGGTCAGGGGTTGTCCGTCTCAGAGGGGCTGGGCTCAGAGCTGGGGGTCAGGGCTGGGGGGGAGGTTTGGGGGGGTGTCCGGCTCAGAGGGGCTTATCATGCTGCTTACTCCTGCCTCCCGCTCTCCTGGAGCCTCAGCGCGCCGTGTCCAGGAGCGGCCCTGGACAGTGCTGCAGCAGCGTGGCTCCATGGGACCTGAGCTCAGCCCGGAGCTTGGAGCCCCACCCCCTTACCACGCAGCTCTGAGCAGGAGGAGCTCAGGCCCTGCCGGAGCCAGGCCGCTGCAGCGTTGTACAGGGCCGCTCCTGGACGCGGTGCACTGAGGCGCCGGGGGATGGGGGAAGGTGGAGGTGGGGGTGAGCCTCTGACATTCTCGTGGGGGCCCCTGTGGGGCCCGGGGCCTGGGGCAAATTGCCCCACTTCTCCCTCCCCACCCCCCCAGGCAGCCCTGCTTTCTATGCCCTTTCATCACAAAGCACTATGGACGGGACCGAGCAAGAAGAGAATCTAAACCTATATTATAGAGCTTCAAAAAAAACTAGTTCAAGGGGACTGAAAATACCATAATCATTCAATTTTGGCAGGCTATCTTGAAATATTTTATAGTTCTGTTGTCTTCATAGGTCAGTCCTCAGTGTACAGGCTGAAAGATTTTGTGGACATAATACTCAGGGCCGGCTCTAGCATTTTTGCCGTCTCAAGCAAAAAAAAAAAGCCGTTCGAGCTGCCGAAGCAAAAAAAAAAAGCCACCCGGACTGTGCTTCCACAAGAATGGATGGAATGACACCCCTTAGCATGTGCCGCCCCAGGCACATGCTTCCTCCGCTGGTGCCTGGAGCCGGCCCTGATAATACTAAATTGTTAAATCATCAACACAGGAGCATAAAAACAAAGACTTTGCAGGTTCACCCACAACAGGTGCTTGGAATACAATACTTTTTGTTTCTCTTTCTTTGTGCCCATCCCTATTCCTCTTGAACCCATTCCTACTTTTCTCTTACTATTTTTTACCTTTAATATGTATTTACAAGCTTCATGGTAGCACAGATACCTCTACATAGAGCCTTATATAACAAAAAACAAACATCCCTACAACATTTCTTCTGAGACTAAAAATATGCTCACATGCTAAGAAAAAAATCTTTAACGAATAAGGGCTCAACCACACTGTGAGGTAACGCACTCCATGGGGGTATGATTTCTAAAGCGCACTAACATGTTGCACACTAATTGGTCCAAGTGGACCATAATCATGCACTTTAAGGTAGTGCTGTTTGAGACAGCATTACATTAAAGTGCACTAGGGAATCTTTAGTGTACACCAGCAGGCTCGACACGGAACAATTAATGCACAACACTTTAATATGCTTTAGAAATCATATCCCCATCGAGCATATTACCACACCATGTAGAGAAGCCATATGTGTAACAGCAGCCCTGGTAACAATTGCAATAACAATTTCACACAAAGTTGATGCAGGTGGGTTTTTTTCCCCTTACGTCACTCTCTCACTGAGTGCACCAGAAAAGAATCCTTCTCTCTTCACATGGCCCTAGGACAACAGACATCATAGTTCCATTCCTTGTAGCGAAGTGGAGTTGACACCGAATGGCATCCTAATTTGTGTCTGGAGAGAGGAAAAAGGTAGCGACAGGGGACAAGGCAGAAGAGGCTACGTGCTTTAAACATTTTCTTCTCAATAGGGATTTTGAGATGTATTAGTGCTGCGGGGCTGACTGGAGATTGATGTCCCCTCTATCTTTGGAAGTACTATAGCAGCAGCCCCTGCCAATAGCATGCCTCAAACTTGACTTGGAAAGGCCACTTCCAGCATAGATATTCTTCAATCTGTACTCCCATTCAGTCATTAAACTCTATCAACCAAAGTGCCAATTAAAATACAGATATAGTTAGTCCCAGATTTTTCAAGGTACTTAGGCATTGTGATGCTCAGCACATAATACCTAAATGAATTAGGAGCCTAATCCTCATTTTCAAAATGGATTTAGACACCTGGAAGCCAAGCTCCCATGACAGTCAATGGAATCTTGGCTCCTAAGTGCTTAAATCATTCCTAAATACTTGAAAAATTCAGGCGCGAGAGATTAGACTACTTATCCACTTGTCAGTTCACATAAGTCTTCAGAAACAACTATCAGGAGACAATGCTTTTCAGTCATTGTCTCTGCAAATGAACACATTTAAGCTATGCCTCGTATTTCACTGATTCCTGTCCAGTTAACGTGCCCTTTACACTTACAGCATCTCCAGCTATTTTTGTTAAACACAAAGATATAAGTCTGGATGCAAGATGACTCAGGCTTGAAAAAATAGTCACATCTGAACTGTTGGTCTCTTTATACTACATACATTTGGAAGTAAGGAACAAAAAAAATATGACAATAATCTTTGTAATATTCACAGATCCCAGTACCATAAGCCATAACTGAAAACAGAAAAATGTAAAAGGGGTGTACTTTGTTCTTTTTGTGCATCCACCAAAACCTGTCTTGTTTAACATTTTCATACTGATTTTGCTTGTAGCTATAACCTTTTCTCCATTAAGCATCTTCCATTAAACACATAATGAGATAGGACTGTAAAAGTCATTGTAAGCTTCAACTCTGGTAAGTGATGAGTCTACAGCTCATAAAAAGTTCGTTAGAGTACATATTACCATATTTCAAACAAGGAAAACATCTTCTCAATATGCCTGTACTGATCCTCTTGGCCAACATCTCAGGTTTGTGCACTACAGCAGTTCATCATTAGAACCATTAGGGCTAGTTAAACCTGGAAGTAATCGTGTGCTGCATAAAAATCTTCTAAACATTAATTCAACATTTTTAACCACATTTATGATGTTTTATTAAATAGAATGTATGCAGTAATTGTCAATGAGTCTGAAGAG
The DNA here is from genome assembly GCF_013100865.1 of Trachemys scripta elegans. Lineage (NCBI taxonomy): Eukaryota > Metazoa > Chordata > Testudines > Emydidae > Trachemys > Trachemys scripta. Next base: position 88,656,176 of record NC_048304.1, on the reverse strand, counting down.
GCCCATTTCAGTGAAAAACAAGTATAAATAGACTGCCAACTATTATTTGAACAGGTATCTTCAAGCTCCTATTTTGCCTTCTACTTTTGTACTCTAACAAGCTATACTAAAAGCTGTAAAACTGCTGCTATCTGTAGCTGTCAAACGTGTGATGGTTTGGAGGGGGAAAGAAGTGCATTTTAAGTTAGGGGTTTGCTCTACTACCTGCTATTTTCCAAATATTTTATATTTCTCTGTCAGTTTATAGGCCTTGCTTTTCCTTTTCCAGTTTATATGGCTCCAGTCTCTCCCTGGCTTCTCACCTTTCCAGGTGTTTAGGTATTGCTCAGAGACCTTAGGAAAAAGGAGAGCCATGGGATAAGAGGTAGGGGCAGATTTTGGCCCTTACAGTGCTCTGGTGGTGTAGACAGGGTAATTCCCTGAGCACAGCCTTCTTACTCAGCCTCCAGCATAGAGGCATGCTTGGAGCAGAAGTTCTCAGAATGCAAAGTGCTCTGGCCATTCTGAGCTGCAGAGAAGTTCATAAGTAGTTGAGCAGGTCTGCTATGAAATAGAGCAACCCTAGAGCATGCTGGCCCATGGTAGCCAATATTAAGGAGATGCACAGGTAGTACCTTCTGTGCAGTGCCTCCTAGAAACTGTGGCCCAGATTCTTATGCTATGAGAATTCCCTTCTCTCTCTCATCCAAACTACTGGAAAAGCATCTGAGTAAGTTTTAAGGATTTAATACACAAAGGAGATTATAACCAAAGAAGTCCAGAAAAAACTGATATATTCCACAATTTAAATATTTTAAATAAAGGCAGGTCAAAGATCCTAAAGATATGTAATTGGAATACTTGAATCTTTTACATTTTTTCCAGGGCAAACCTAGAAATGCCTCACATCACTGATACTACTGAGAGCTTGAGCCCTCATGCTGGCTCACAAAACTTTCAACAAATCTAGTCTAGCCTATTCCCTGTCAGTCTAGGGTGACCAACTTTCTAATTTGTGAAAACCGGACACTGAGCACCAGAACCTCTTCTGCCCTCTGCTCCACCTCTTCCCCCAAGGCCCCAGCCCTTGCTCCAACTCTTTCCCTCGAGGCCCAGCCCCCCCGCTCCTCTTTCCATCCCACTGTCAGTCGCTCCTCTCTCCACCACCCTCTCCCCCTTTCCAGCTGAGCAGGGCTCTAGGGGTGGAGAGGTGACTGGGGCAGGGCATTGGAGAGAGAGAGTCAGGCTCCGGGGGTGTGGGGGTGAGTAGGGCAGGGAATGGAGACCCATGTTCCAGGGCTGGGGTGGGGGTCAGTGGGGCAGGGTGGGGAAGAGAGAACAGGTGGGCGTGAGTGGAGCAGGATGAGGGAGCTACTGGTACCTCTCTATGTTGAAGCCATTCCTGAGTGCTCCATTGCTCCTCCAGCAAGCAACTGCAGCTCTTCTAGACCCCTGGTGGTGGATGCCAGTTACTGCAGATAACCAGACTTAGTATCCAGTCAGCAGTTTTCCGGTCGAAAACTGGACACCTGGCAACCGTATGTCAGTCTCACACTTGATTCAACAATTTGGGCTACATACATACTTCAGATTAAACTTCATTTTTAAACTTTCACTAAGAAAGTCTGATTTTTAACAGATGCTTCAGTAGGGTGGGATTTTGGGGAGCTCGATTAATATTATTACCCTATACTGGCACATTGTGTAACAATATTAAACAGTAAATCCCTTTTTTTCCCCCTCTTTGTATCTACAAAATTCACCCAAAAGAAATGACGTTTCATATAGCTTTTACAATGTACCTTACACTGTTTAATATGAACATGTAGGTTATATAACAAGATTATGTACAAAGTAAAATAATATTTTACTAATTATTTTAATTGAGGGAAGCATTATTTAATGATAATTTTGAAAAAAATGCTTTATATAGTATGATTGTTTGAAAGGAAGGAAGGAAAGTTATATCCAGTTACAAGAACAGTTTATTTGTGCATTACGAAGGAATAGATAAGAGCAGAAAACATCTGAAAAAAAAAAGAGCTCTGTATCACTATTTATCTTTTCTAGTTTTTAGTTCCATCTGTGCACGGGTGATCAATGCTTTGGACATTTAAGTAGAAAAATTAAAAAAAAATTAAATGCTTGCCTTAACTGAGAATTTTATTAAATTAGGTAATAGAGAGAGATAGTCAGATTTCCAAGAAACTTCAGAACCCAGCAGCTTCCATTGTGATGCCAATGACCAGATTTTCTAGAGAGCTCTTAAACAAAATCGTTGCTGGATTTCTGATCTACCCTTCTTGTAGACAAAACACAAATTGTTTTGGAGCAGTGTTGTATTTTTGTCCCCCAAAGTCCCCACCTCGCCATTCTGTTTTCAGGAAAAGCAGCTTGTGTTTCTTGAAAATAGAAGTGATCTATTAAAACACAAGATAGACTTCCTCTCTGTCTTGTCATTATAAATCTCAGCAACCAGAACATGCCATACTTTGCATTCAAACCCAGAGCCTTCTACAAAGTCTTTATTGTTCCTTCTATAGTAAATCCTTTGTTTTTTTAAAAGATGGATTTTTTATTTCATCTGAAACAGACATCAAGTATTTTCAGCTCCTTTTACCAATGGTTAACATGCTTAATATAAAGTGACACCACTTAGTCTCATGTTAAGTGAACACTGCATTTGCTTAATGTTTTCCCTATATCTGTGTCAGAGTATGAAATGCCTGCAAACCTTCTCTGACCATCTTTAATAAAACATATGTAAGACAGCTTAGTCGGTTCCTCCTAAGGATACAAAACTGAAGTTTACTTTATCAATCATTTATATTTCTTGAAGGTCTTTAAATGGAACCATCTCAGAGCTCTGCATCAAGTCCATATAAAAATAAATGTAATAATATACTAATAAAGTTAAGTCAAACAAATTATAGATGGAGCTAGTGCTACCACCTATTAAGGTTGCCTGACACTTTCTATTGTAAACAGCTGAAAACAGTTGCTTATAAGAATTCTGATGAGCTTTTCTGTGAGAAAATCTAGCATCAAATCTACAAAATCACACTTTGGAGTAGGAATTTGAAATTTGGTAGGAGGAGTAGACTTCGTGGCAGGGATGTGCCTTTGCCATCTTTGTGAATCGTCTCATTTCTAAGAGCTGCTAGAATAACAGCTCTTTCTCCCTGAAATATAATGCCATTCTGATCACACAATTCTTCTCTAATCTGAAAGAATGGTTTTCTCTTTAGGTATTTAGTCTTTTTCTGCTAGCCATCCTTGTAGGATCATGAGTTTCAAAATCTGCATAATTCTGTCTTGTTCCGAAACTCTCTCTCTCCAACTTTCTTCAGAAGGTAGGTAAGAACTGTACCATATTTATTGTTTCTACCTCTGCCTCTACAGATCCTTCATTGCTGGGTTCTGGCCAGAATCCACAGCTCGAGATTTATGCGAACACTGTCTCTGCCTGGGCTATACCTGATCTGTACGTCATTCCTCTACAGTCGCATCATCATCCACCATAAGTGCTTTGGTGCAGTGAGTAATGGCTTTCTCCAAATGCTTTTGAGAGTTTTATGTTCAGATTGTATGTGCACAATGCGACTGTAAGTGTATTGGCGATTTTTCTCTGTTCCAAAGAGTATTGCTAACAAACTCTTTTACAGTGTGAGCAAAGCCCTTCTCGGTCACGAACAATGTTCTGCTTGCAAATGCAATAGGTCCCCTCTTGCAGCACAGTAGCCCATAAACCCAACACAGATGAGTCACATAGCAACATCAGGCGTTCCTCTGAGTTGTAATATTTCAAAATGGAAACCTTCCCAATCACCTCTGACTTTCCAGAATGCTTGCTTGTGTTGGTCTGTCCACTCCCATACAGTGTCTTGATGCATCAGCTGTCTCAGGATGAAACAGCTCTCAGAGAAATGCTTGCAAAACTTTGCTTATATAATTGACCATTCCCAGGAATCTTTAGACTCCTTTAACATCACTGGGTCTCGCATTTCTCTAACTGTCCTCACTTTCTCTGAGTATACTTTCAGGCTTTGGACATCAACAAATGTCCAATGTATGGCACCGTGGTTACTCTCGACCTGAGCTTGTCTTAGTTCAATTTAATATTCCTTTCTCTGCATCTCTTTAAAAGCTGTAGTAATTAGTAATCACTATCTCATTGTGCTTGTTCTGGATCATCATCCTCTCTCCATCATCAGCACATCATCTACTATTGTCTGGAATCCTGTCGGGCCCTCCAGTGTTTGGGTCCAACTGCCTGGAAAACATCTGATGCTGGACTTATTGCCATTGTCATCCTTAACAATCAGTATCTCCTAAAAGGAGTTGTGAACATTGTCAAGCAACTGGATTCTTCATCCAGTTTGAAATGCCAGAATCCATTTTTTACATCACAGACTGTAAAAAGGCTCACTTTAGACAGATCTGGTAATATGTACTCAACTGGAGGCAGAGGGAAATGGTTCGGTTTCAAAACTTTCTTTATAGGGGCCTATACATTTTCTTAGTTCTCCGGATGGCTTTCTTATCACCACAAGACTGCTTTTCTGGTCTGTGCTCTTCTCTACAGGCTGTATAATTGCATGATTCTATAGGCTCTGCAGTTCATCTTTCACTGGCTGTAGTAACATAATGGGTACTTTTCTTTTTGGCAATTTACCTGACTTCATTTACCTGGCTTCACACTGGTGTCAATCTCTATTTTATAACTACCGTCTAGTGTCCATCTCCCTGAAACACATTTCTTTAAAGTGGTATGATTGTATATTGTTATCAGCAGGTTAGTTCTCTTCCAACTGTATGTCTGGGTTCATCGGACTGACTGAGATAATATTACAAATTGCACCATCTAATTGAAATCATACCACTTTCTTCCCAAGTAACTTGGATGCATGCAACATACAGTTTCTGGTGTTTTCTAGGGTCTTCTTGCACTGTGTTTACTATCTGTTTGTTAACTTACATAATGTCCTCACACTTACTGTTACTCTCTTTAGTAGTTGTGTGTACTTTGGATTTGTTTCTTTTCTATCTGGACAAACACTTGGTCGCAAAATGATTAAATCGGTCACAAATATGGCATTATTTCCCATAAGCCAGAAACTTCTGGTTTACGTGCCTTCTCCGATAGTACTTTTACTTGTCAGTACCATTGTCATCTATTGACAGTTTTATCCGGTTTTGATTTCTCTTTCTTATGTATTACATGGACAGTTTCTGCTGATGCTGTTCCAGGGTTCTAATCCTCTCTTTGGATAGCTCTGCAGCCCTGCATATCTCCAAGCTTTTCTCCAAAGTCAAGTCAGCTTCCCTCAGCAATTGCTCTTACACTTGCAAATTTCACATCTCATACACTACGTGGTCTCTTATCAATGAATCTTTAATATTGCAAAACTGCAACTGCTACTAGCACTTTAAAATCAGTGCTGTACTCATTTATGCCCTCCCCAGCTGCTTGAACCCATGTAAAGAAATCATCTTTCCACCATTTCATTCTTCTTGAGGTTACAGTGAGTATCAAAGCACCCCATAATTGCTTCTGAGGTGCATTGAGCTTGGGAAGTGTCTGAGCATGGAGTCTCACTTATTCCTCTCCCCCTTTCTCCAATCAGTTAAAAGTTTTATTTTCACAGCATCCTCTTTATCCACCATAGCAATATATACATAGAGGTTAAATTATTCTTTCCAGCTCTTCCATGCCTGAGCTAAATTCGTAGTTTGCAGGTCTTATGTCCCAGGAGGCTTCAGCCCTTCCATTTTCTGTTATCAGCCTTGTCTTGTAAAACAAACTGTGTACTCACAGAAGTATTCTGCTATCTACACTGCAACTCTGAATGGTCTCTCCTGCTGTCTAGGACTCGATTACCACTGCCACCATATTTTATGCTTCATTGTGTTGGATCATCTTCTGTATAAGATCTCACTCTGACAGGGTTAATTAACTAACTCCAGCTTTAGTGTAGCTACTTACAATATGGTTTCTTCAGTCCCATGGTTTCTCAGACAGTTCCCAAGGAGGTGTCCCTTCCAAATAGTCCCCCCCTGGAAACAGCTTGCTGCCGGAAAGTGTTGTTACCCTATGCTACAGATGTATGGAGAAGAGGTTCTACACATCCAATAGGCTAAGATCTGGGGTCAGGGCTTTGCATCTCCACTCTCTTACCCCTTCCTCCCCCAACTGGTACAGGCACATCACCCTCACACCTCGTCCTGCCTCTTAAACACAAGGGATCACAAATCTGCTAATGGCCAATGTCACCTATTCCCACCTACTCCCAAGTACTCCATTTATTTGACTCAACACTGAGCTAGGTGTACCTGTAGTTGTGGTTGTGTAGTCTTTATTCCACATCTAGGTATTCATTTAAATAAATACACTAAACTTATTACTTTCAGTTCAGTATCACTTTTGCTACAGGCTAAATGGTAGGAATTTGAAAATGAGCAAACAAAGAATTGCAGTAAAGATGAAACAAGAATTAAAAGAGCATTTGTCCAACTGTAAGGCTCGCCGCCCTAGGAAGGTTGCAGCCTCTTCCAGGGAAGGCTCAAATAGGGATAAGTAAGCATGAAAATGTCTTTCTTGAATAATGATTTTCAGTTTCATAGACACAGACCTACTGTTGTGTGCAATACAGGATCAACGTTTCTGCTTTCATCAGGTTTTTTGCACCCCATGTTTTTGTTGCTTGAGTTGTTCATTCCAGCCCAGACTCATGAAGACAGTATAAGTGTCTCTCCTGTTTAAAAAGTTGCTTCCTAGAGCATAGCCCTCAGCTGATTTTCCACAGCAGTGTAAATACTAGTCTAATAACTTTAATTTCTCAAAGTTCTAGTGGGATGTGGACGGAATAACTAAGAAACAGAATGATCCCATAGTAAGTTTTACCCTTCTCTGGTCCTTCATCTACACAATTCAGACCCATGGGATTTCTCAAAGTAGTAAACAGGCCTCTAAAAAGCCCATGCTGGTCCCTTTCTTTGTATCTGTCATGGTGTGCAAGCCACAGAAACGTGCTCAAATACACACAGGAGTACTAGGAATATTTGCCAAACCCTTTGTATCTCAGCAGATAAGAGTAATATATGCAACACCCTCAGTGGCAAACGAAAGAACTGCAGTTTACTCCTTTGATGGCAGAGATCACTCAAGCCACTTTTTCTCCTACACAACCTTTCAACCAAATAGCAAAGGAATTATGCTACCGTTTGAAGCACGAAAGATTAAAACTGATCCAGCAAGCTCCTTTTACACAAATCTCTTTATTCTGTCTTCATCAGCTGGCAATGGAGAACTATACCACTTTCTCCTAACTAGTAAAAAAAGAACAAAACAGAAAGACAAATGTGTTTTCTGCCCATATGTTTAAGATAATTAGCAACATTGATTATTTTCTGAAAAAAATATATGAAGAAAGCAGCTCTAAGTACTCTCTTTAAAATATATTTATGGTATAGTAGTAGAGAAAAATATTTTTTTCCATACCTGAGACACAGAAGAGTTACACGAAGTCTGAGAACCTTACATTTTCAGGTCTTGTCCCAGAGAAATGTCTTAATCTAGTTATATTCCAAGAGGTTTTTTTTTTTTTTTTTTTTTTTTTTTAAGATACAGCACTTTACTTCCTAAAGTGCAGTTCTACATGGAAAAGTGACTCATTAAAAAAAATGCAGTGTGGAGTCCCAAGTTTACTGGCACTCAGTAGTTCCCATATCAAATGTGCTTAGTTTAGAAATAAATAGATGTTTTTCCCCCTAAGCATCAGCCCTGCAAACTCAGCTGGGCTCTTGACAATCAAGCTGGGTTTTTAATCATGTATCATCTACTGCAATATAATTTCACAAGCCACATTATGTCCTCAGTGACTAGCAATGGGGTTGCACAGGTGTTGCTGACTGGAATTTAGTATACAATTCTGTAGAGGATACACAAGGAAGGTTAGAATCCACTCACCTAGCTGTATAGTATGCAGTGCTAGCAGAGGCAAGAGAGTAAAAAACATATTTCTAGTAAAGTTGGCAGTTCTGATAGAATACACAACGGGAAGAGATCTGTTGGGGAAAAAGGTGTCCTTTTAACATAATTACTTTTCAGAGCAGAACTCTAAACATTTCAAAGTTGTTACTAATGTAGCTCAGCAGGGGATAACTAACTTTAGAAGAACAGGAGTACTTGTGGCACCTTAGAGACTAACAAATTTATTTGAGCATAAGCTTTTGTGGGCTACAGCCCGCTTCTTCGGATGCAATGGAACATATATTGAGGAGATATATATACACACATACAGAGAGCATGAACAGGTGGGAGTTGTCTTACCAACTCTGAGAGGCCAAATAAGTAAGAGAAAAAAAAAACTTTTGAAGTGATAATCAAGATAGCCCAGTACAGACAGGTTGATAAGAAGTGTGAGAGTACTTACATGGGGAGATAGATTCAATGTTTGTAATGGCTCATCCATTCCCAGTCTTTATTCAAACCTAAATAATTGTGTCTAATTTGCATATCAATTCAAGTTCAGCTGTTTCTCTTTGGAGTCTGTTTTTGAAGCTTTTCTGTTGTAAAATAGCCACCCGCAGGTCTGCCATTGAATGACCAGACAGGTTAAAGTGCTCTCCCACTGGTTTTTGAGTATTATGATTCCTGATGTCAGATTTGTGTCCATTAATTCTTTTGCGTAGAGACTGTCCGGTTTGGCCAATGTACCTGGCAGAGGGGCATTGCTGGCACATGATGGCATATCACATTGGTAGATGTGCAGGTGAACGAGCTCCTGATGGTATGGCTGATGTGATTAGGTTCTATGATGATGTCACTTGAATAGATATGTGGACAGAGTTGGCATCAGGCTTTGTTGCAAGAATAGGTTCCTGGGTCAGTGTTTTTGTTCAGTGATGTGTGGTTGCTGGTGAGTATTTGCTTCAGGTTGGGGAGTTGTCTGTAAGCGAGGACAGGTCTGTCTCCCAAGATCACTCTCACTCTCACAGATTCCAGCCACCTACCAAGAAGGCATTTTTACAGGGTACTGGAAAGCTGTCAGCCAGCCTCCATGCCATCTTCTCTTTGGTGACTGCTTGGCCTGTTTCATCCTGATGTGGCACCTCGTGACATTAGACAAGTGGATCTTGGACATCATCTTGACTGGCTTATCCATTAGAGTTTCTCTCTGTCCTATCTCCTCTCTCCTTTTAGGGACCCATATCATGAAAGGATACTCAAATGAGTGGTAGACTCCCTACGCCAGCTGGAGGCAATAGAGCCCATACCTTCTCCAAAAAAGAATGGGGGGTGAGGGGAAGGGAGGCTGGAGGACCATTCTGGACCTCAGTCAGCTGAATGTCTTTATATGTCATTCAGGATGACCATTCTGGCCTCAAGAATCCCCTCAGTAAAGGACAGTGACTGGTTTGTAGTCCTCAAGTTGAAGAATGCATCTTTTCATTTGGAGATTCATCCAGCTCACAGGAAACTTCTGTGCTTCACTGTGGGCCCAGAGAATTTTCAATAGAGTCCTCCCCTTTGGCCTTGTGATGGACCCAAGGGTTTTTACAAAAGTATTCACATTGATGGCTACAAGCCTATGCAGACAAGGCAGCACAATATTTTTCCTATCTGGATGATTGGCTGCTCACAGGTCAATCATATATAGAAATGCAGGGAGCAATACCCTTATCGCAGGACCTCTTTCCAACTTTTTGACATCAGGTAAACTCAGAAAAAGTCCACTTTAACCCCACACAAGTTATAGAATTTATCAGAAAAAAATCTGGATTTCATCCAGTAGGCAAGGGCTTACTTACCTCAAGACTCATTTCTTGTGAGAAGGGATCACCTGCCCCAGCTTCAGTTCAGCCCTCAACAGCCTCGTCCTGTCAGGCCATATGGTCTCATGTACCTATGTCATCCCATTTGCAAGGGTGCACTCATGTGCCTCCAGGTATGGCTGAGGATGGTCCGTGTTCCAAATAGGGACTCCTTGGACAAAAAGGTCACACTCCCTTGGAACATGCTGACATCGCTGTGATGGGGTGTGCCAGCTCAGTGTGGTGAACGGTCTCTTCTGTCTCTGTGCCATGCCAGCATTGGGTGCTGCCTTTCAGTGTGTGGTTCTGCAGTGCTCCCAACAGCCTCTTCTCCCTGTGAGCTCAGGAGGCACATGTTCCAGGGCACATAGCTAAGGGTGTGTGGAAGGGAGGGGAAAGATAGACGTCTTTCTGGAGGGACTTATCTCGCTTCTTGTGAGGTTGTTTACTTTTGCCTTCCTCATGCTTCCATTCAGTGGAGTCCTTAGGCCTTGCTGTCAGCAAGAGGCCCAGGTCAGCTAAATCGGAGCAGGAGGCCCAGGGTCCAAATGGGGCCTCACAGAATGCTCCATAAGATGTCTACAGAGTCTCAACTCCCAAGACTGCATGGTATACAGGGGAAAGGCACAACAGATGTCACACCTCAAGCAGATATCCACTTCCCCAAGGGAGTACACAGAGCTCTTGTGTGGGTTACTAATTAAGACTTAAGGGGAAGATTTGTATCTTGGGCATAATAAGTGTCCCAAACCATAGGGGAGCTATGGGAGGGAACCTCCTCCTCCCCTGCCAACCTTCAACTATCTAACTAGAACTATGATTATTTAAGTATCTAAAACTATTTATGAATTACTTACAGAAACAAAAATCAAACTGGAACACAGACCACAGGTGACAGAAAGGAATTAGAGAAGCAGTCAATCCATGCCACTCCTTTTGCCTTTGGTTGGGAGCACGAGCAGATGAAGGATTCAAGACTAGACCAGTGGACACTTATGTGAAAAATTTCCAGTCCCAGATGCACGGACTGCACGCATACCCAATGAATGTCCATAGGGAGCAGTACCCTTGTTTTATCATTTTTCCATTGTATTTTAAGTGAAAAAAGTGCATTCTCCCAACACTGGAATTGTTTCTCCATTATAGTCTTTCACAAATACTTTTGATGTGCTCCTTCCATCTCTATTTCAGCTTCTGTTATTTCATTTGTACCCCAATGTCTATCTTGTATGTCATGTAAGGGTACATCTACACAGCCCACAGAAACTAGCCTCCCAGCCCTGGCTGATAGTGGGTAAGCAGAGGCAGAATGGGATTACACTTTCTGTCCCTGCATTCCCATTTCATTCACAATTTCAGCTACAAACGAGGCAGGAAGTCCTACAGACAGCAGTCTCATTCACTGCACACCCCTGATTCATCACTTGGTCAACATCCATTTAGATTTACTGCAGATACCTCTACCACTTCAGCTAATGGAATAGATGATAGTTGAAGCAGACTTATTCTCTTAGTTGACAAACCACTAGAGGAGAGTTCTTTACTGGTTACAGTCTCTCTTTTGTTCTCATCTGTCCCTCCCCCAACCTGTCCCTTTTCTGTCTTTGACCCCTCCTGCTTCTGTCCCCGCACCCTGATCTGTTACGCTTCTGTTCCTGTCTCTCTCAGGTCCCTCTGCTCCTCAATACTGTGCAACCAAGGCTGATTTCTTCTTCTTCCTTCTCCATGCTGTTTGGGCACCAGCCCTGGAAGGAGTGAGAGCATAGGAGAGAGAGAGAGAGCGAGAGAGAAGTCTCCTGGCTCAGCTCTTGTGTCCAGCACCACAGTGGTCCCTGGAAGCCAAGGGAAGCATCTGCAGGAAAAGCCCTGCTTAGCCCGAGGCTCATTGTTGTTGGCGCCTGCTCAATACAGATGGAATGTTTAAAGAATTTTCCTGACAGCTTGTAGCCAACCTTTATTGAGCATGTGCTGACGACTACTTTCAGCATTATGCAATTCAGCTAACCTACCAAGTTTCAAATTCCAAAGCAGGGAGACATTAGAGCTTCTCAACAAAAGGGTGTAAGGTTTTTAAACCTGACAAAGCATTTTTCCTGTAACCTCAGTCTTTGAAAACAATTGAAATAGTTTTGGTGAAACTTAAAAAAAATAGTTGGACGTAGAATCTCGGCATGCTAAATTTTATCCCAAACAGTTAAACTTTGGCAAATGTATAAATAATTAAAGACAAGATCTTATAAAGGAAAGCATTAGCCAACCTCAACTATAACAACAGTTTCACTTCTATGTTTAAGGTTCACTGTAACAGATTTATAATTTTGCAAGTGTATTCAAATATAGATACCAATTTTAAGAATTAAGTATGTATAAATATAAATTCTAACATTCTCATGGTTTTCAACTTAAAATCTTGTACGGAATTCAAGTTTCCAAGCATAATAGTTTTAAGGGGATTGTTATGTACTATGTATATATAATAATATAATATCACCTGTAGTTTTACTATGCCTTAAAGTAGCATGAAGAGCCTAAATCTAGTCTTTACTCATGCTGAATAGCATTGCCTGCAAGTGGACAACCTCTGTGAATAAAGCTACTCACTTTTGAAAATTTTAAACTAATCATTTTAGTTTTAACTGTCACTATGTCTAAATATGGCATTTTATGTTAATCAAATTGTCACCTTCTTTAGGTATATTCCATATTTTCTATAATTACAGGAAATCAATGACTATTTCTAGATATTCCTTCCACTTCAAAAAATAAAACCATACAAAAATGGAAGGTTATTTATTAAAATTAATGCTTTGAAAGACTAAAAATATCTACTTAAAGGAAATAAGGATTAATTTTATGAGGCAACACAACTTAGTATCATACAAAAATAATTAATAACTGTGTGCCTCCAGGAGTAAATATGGACTCAGGTACAAATGTATTTCCTCTAGGGCGCATAGTTAGAACAAACAATAAAATACTTTGCAGTATTTATAAACTGGTGGACATCCTGCCCTTGCCAAATCAATATACGTATATTTCATGTGAATTACAGATATTACATAGTGGAGTATATTTTGCTGACTCTGTGTACACTCAACTCCTATTAATAAGGGGTTTGGCAGTAGAACTCTGGCTGGTGGCTGGTGGTATTGCTGAGAAACTGAATCCTATGAGTTTCAGGCAAAGCTCTCACCCAAGCCTGAGTAAGAATTTCCTGTGAACCTCAGAGGATATGTATCTGAACTTTGCTTTCTTGAAATCTGCTCCCAAATCCTCTTTTCAGACCCTCTCCCTCAATACCCTTTTCCCCAAAGGCTCAGACATTGCCTTATAACAATCGGATTCCACTCCAAATGTTGTAAACACCCTGCCACACCTTGTTATAAACAGCCACATGACCATTCTTAGAATATAGCCAAACTGGACAGGAAAATCCTAGAACATGAAGTGCTGCCACTGTTCATAGGAAGGAGAATGTTACAAAGGAAATGGAAAAGAGGGACCTAGAATCTGTGTGGGGATAAGGAGTTGATGAATAACATCAGTTTTGTATTAAACTCAATGTTTAGGTGAATTGTTTATTACGTTCTCTCCCATTTCTCCATTAAAATTTATGCAACTCTGTGAACTGCTCTGAGCAGTGTCTGTCACTAGGTAACTAAAATTTCAAGCTTACCTTCCATATGTTACTATAAATGGAGGAATTGCTGCAGGTGAATTTAACTGCTTTATTAATCTCTAAATTATCATATTTTCTTAAAACAAAACAAACAAAACCCCTTGCTATCAAAATTCTGGCAGACTTTTGTTCTAAAGCATAGTGAATATTTATGCCCACAAGGGGGGCTCAACAGTATGAATACTTTCTAAAGATTTCAGCTTTATTTTCTGTTTTTGAAAAATATAGTAGAAGTTCCTTTGCTTAAGAAACTCCAATTTATTTCTTCAATATGTTACTTTGTAAATTTAATCAATAATTTGATTCAAGTATTTCAAGTTATTTAAAGTTAAATTATACATCAAAGATTAAACTGTTTAGAACTATTTCTACAGCTCTAGCCTTGAGGGAAGACCACAAGGTATGTACATTAAATAATTTGATAATTATGAGCTTTTAGAAACACACACACACACACACACACACACACACACGGTTTTGGCCAAACACTTAATTCCAAATGTTTTAGCAAACAGACATGTTCAAGTTACTAGTTACAACAATTTCAAAAGCAATACTAAAAGAATCCACTCCACACTCTTTTGCTCAGGAAAAACTCCCACAGAAGCCCAGGTGAATTTTACCTTAGGCCTGGTCTACACTGGCGGGGGAGAGGTTAATCTAAGTTATGCAACTTCAGGTATGTTAATAACATAGCTGAAGTCAACGTACTTAGATCTACTCTCCGTGGTGTCTTCACTGCGGTGAGTTGACTGCTGCCGCTCCCCCGTCAACTCCGCCTGCGCCCCTCATGGTGGAGGAGTACAGGAGTCAATGGGAGAGCGCTTGGGGATCGATTTATTGTGTCTAGACTTGACACAATAAATCGACCCCTGCTGGATCGATGGCTGTCCGCCGATCCAGCAGGTAGTGTAGACATACCCATAGTAAATGGGTGGCAAACAGGGCACTATCCTGAAACTGCTAGCTGGATCAATATACTAGTGTTCTCTCTGAAATTCTCAACACAACACAAAGAAATCCTTTATAATTAGAAAATAAATATTATGTAAGCATATCCTTCTGGGCTTCACCCAACAACAAGTGTAAACCATCTACTCTTCAACATTATTTTATCTCACGTGAAGTTTCACAAAATCCTGTTTCCTTCGCCCCAACTCCTTTTTCCCCCTCCCACTCTGTACAACAAAATTGTAAATGGTTCATTCACACTTCAGTTTATTTATAACAGCATATCTGGTGAAAAAAACCAGGTGCAACATCAGAGACTCAGAGAAGTTTTTTTTAAAATTGAACTCCTGTGTATTTAGCACATTCATTTTGCTGCTGAATAGGTTTCAACACCAAAATCCAGAATGCAAATTGTTGCTAGGATTCACCACAGAAACCCAAATGGTAGCAGGCAATCCCACAGATTTGAAAGCAGTAAGTCTTATTTGCAGTATGAAGAAAGGCAGGGACAGATGTATTTTGAGACATTACAGTTGGTGTTCCCTTTAAATTCCAACAAATTTTAACTAATAAAATACGCTTTTCACTTTTGCACTTAAAAGATGGGAAACCTATTTTCTGCTGTAAATGATACTGTCCCCTGTACCCGAAGACAAATGGAATCAGTTTTGCAAATGGTAACACTATCATACCCAATTTGAAAGGGAAATAATTTAACATCTTTTACCTAGCAGGATGACAAATTACATTTTTAATGGCTTTTATGCATTGGTGTTACTGCACTTGCATCTTGTTTTCCCTAATGAACAGCAAATGAATTTCTACCTATTGTAGCTCAACCTTTACTTCAGATGGAACTCAACCTTTACTTAAAGAATCTGATGTTGTTCACAGAGAATCTTGAACGTAATCTTGATATGTGGTATATTATCTTTTTACAGTTGGTTTTATAAAAACTTGTACCTAAAAGGAATGGTACTTCTCTCTTATGATTCTCCTACAACATTTAACCAATACTATTTAATCAAAGCAGGAAGATTCCTTAATGCTCCGCAACTACAGATTCCATTTTTAAGTCAGTCATACACACACGCCTGCCCACCCACCCCTTTTGAAAGGCGCTCTCTGTTCCAAGCCAAGAAAACATTTGTGAAAATGACCCACAACTCCTGTGATCAGTACATTAATTCTCAGCAAGAGGGATACTGCTATCACAGAGGCTATCCACTCCAGCAGTCGCCATTAGATGAAACATAACTGAACATATGTCATGCAGCACCATCAGTCACTGAGTAACAGATGTAGAGCTTTGCTGTTAAAATGCTCCTGTTAACTCTTCTTATATGGTCATCAGGACAAGAGAGCTTCTGAGTGAACGTAAAATAAACCGGTGGCCAGAATGTGTGAAATATCTTGTACCATGGCTATTTTGATGTCCCCATGTTTCCTAAGTAACCTCATTTTGTGCTATTTGTTGTTCTCAAACAATCCCATATTTCCTCCCCCCTAAGGCTGCCATCTTCTAATTGCACAAAACCGAACACCCTAGCCGCACCCCTCTCCTGACGACACACCCCCTTCCCCGTGGCCCTGCCGCTCGTTCACTATATTCCCCCTCCCTTGGTGGCTTGCTGTCCCCCACCCTCACTCACTTTCTCTGGGCTGAGGTGCAGGAGAGGGTGAGAGTTCTAACTATGGGTGCGGGCTTCAGGGCAGGGCCAGAAATCAGGGGTTCAGGGTGTGAGAGGGCTCAGGGCTGGGGGAGGGAGTTGGGGCATAAGCTTACCTCTGGTGGCTCCCTGTCAGCAGCACAGTGGGGGGCTAAGGCAGGCTTCCTGCCTGTCCTGACTCCATGCTGCACCCCAGAAGTGGCCAGCAGCAGGTCTGGCTCCTAGGCGGAGGCAGCTCTGCTGAATGCTGCTCTTGCCCGCAGGCACCGCTCCCACAGCTCCCATTGGCCGTGGTTCCCGACTAATGGGAGTGTGGAGCCGGTGCTCAGGGTGGAAGGAGCCCATAGAGCCCTGTGGTCCCTCTGCCTAGGAGCCGGACCTGCTCCATGGCCACTTCTTAGTTCTGCAGCACCACGGAACAGACTTTTAATGGCCCAGTCGGCAGTGCTGACCAGAGCCGCCACGGTCCCCTTTCGACCAGGTGTTCCGGTCGAAAACTGGACACCTGGTCACCCTATCTCCCCCCTTGCTCCCTTTAAATAACAATAAACAGCCAGTTCTGGGAAACCAAGTGTAACCACTTCTAACCTGTGGCTACACAGTATGACAAATAAACCAGGCAGACAGTTTAATCCAAGCAAGACATCTTTCAATACATTTCTCAGTATATTTCTAAGAGATTATGAGACATTTTTAAAAGTGAGAGCATTACAAAAGAAAGCATACCTTTTTCTGATGTTTTAAAAGCACACGTATGTTTTCTATGCCAAAACCAGTTCAGGTGAAAACAGAAATGGATTTCCTTTTCCTCTGTGATCTTTGAGTGAGGGTCACAAGGCAAAACACTACAGATAGGATCATAGACAGAAGACTAAAAATGCTTGTCTCAAATAAAAATTCAATAGACAATTCTGTCTCATGCTATACAAGCACAGCAAAAGCATAGTGCTCAGCTAAATTTCAGTTACCGTTGGCCATCCACCAGTGACAGTTTTAACATCATAGTCTGTGAGACAGCTCCACCATTGGCTGGTACATTGTAAACATTCACTTAAGAGAGCTCCATCAGAGAAAGATTCATACAATATAAAAGCTACATCTCTCCAT
Organism: Trachemys scripta elegans; assembly: GCF_013100865.1. NCBI lineage: Eukaryota > Metazoa > Chordata > Testudines > Emydidae > Trachemys > Trachemys scripta. The sequence continues at coordinate 88,638,974 of NC_048304.1, read as the reverse complement.
TTTTCCTGTTTCTTAATATTGTCTCAGATTCCCCACCCCCAAAATATTCAGGGCCCTCTCTATCTCTATAGGCATGTGGGGGGTTGGAAGTGGGAGGGGAATACAGCACAAGGAGTTAGAGTGGGAGTGCTGTCTCAGTGGCTTCACTCCCTTCTTTCTCTGATCCTCCAGGGGAACTGGGTTTTTTGTGTGGTGAGAGGTATGGCTGAGGTATTCAGCTGCTCACCCCACCACAGTTGTGCTCCTCCAAACCTATCTTGCTCAGACTTTAGTGGATAAGTTAAAGGTGATTTGTCAGCATTAACTTACTCACCCCATCTGTAGTATGTAAAACCCTCTAACAATCACTGAAGATGACCAATGAGGGGGCTCTTTAAAAGTCATGCTTTTTAAAGGTAATGTCAGGTCACCAAAGGAGGATTGTGGAGCCATTAGCTATATAGGGACATGGAGTATTGATTGATTTTGAGGACAGACCCCACTTCTTAAGTCAGAGGGGAAATCCTACTCACTCACTTGAGAATTAGGAAGTTACCTGAGGACAAGCTCTAAGCATCCAGTCCCCTATATGGGAACAGCCTGCATGGGGACAATAGGGTCCTTAAGTAAAGAAAAAACTTTTTTTCAAAATTCATTACTGCATCCTCTGTGCAGTGATGGTAACAAAGTGTGACTTGAAACAGCATAGGACATTAATGAAAAAACCCACCACCTACCTTGAACATCTAATAATGATGACCTTCAGAGTAGTGGATTACCAAATTACTTTATATTTACAAACACAAACAGGCTGCAGTCCTAATGGCAGTGCACTGAAATACCAACTGTGTAGAATCAGAGTTTAAACCCATATCTCAGTTATTTGCTTCCCAGGTGAATGATATGTCTTTTGAGATGAAGGGTGAAGAGGACAGTAGAGAAGTGCCAGTTTGGATGGAAAGCAGCATTCTGAGAAAGACTAATTTTCAGAAGTGCTGAACATCCACCTCTCCAGTTGAAGTCAATGGGAGTATCCATCTTTCAGGAGACTGGGCTGTAGGCAATTAAGTCTAGTGGTTGGACCTGGAGTCTGGCCTAGTGGTTGGAGTCCAAATGGTAGACCCCCAAGGTCAAGTCAGAGCCAGGGAATCAGAATCAAAAGGCCAACACTCAAATATTAGAGCCAAGAATCCGAGCCAAACATCAGAACCAGATTACCTAGAGTCAGGGAAGGGAGGAGCAAGTCTAGGCCAGGACTGAACTGGAACAAGGCTGGAGGAAGAGCAGGGTCTAGGCTGGAGAAAGGCAGGACTAGGGCTTGGAGAGAAATGAGCACAGGGAAGTCCCAAACATATGCTTTTAAAAAGAGTATGTGCATGGAAGGGCAGCTATCCCACATCAAAATTCACCTCTACCTTACCCCAATTATGCTGTCAGCATCATTTGAGGCATGGCTGCATTTTAATGGTGCTAAATGTATGTATAAAAGACAGATTTCAGAGTAGCAGCCATGTTAGTCTGTATCCGCAAAAAGAACAGGAATACTTGTGGCACCTTAGAGACTAACAAATTTATTTGAGCATAAGCTTTCGTGGGCTACAGCCCACCTCTTTGGATGCATAAGAAGTGGGCTGTAGCCCATGAAAGCTTATTTGTTAGTCTCTAAGGTGCTACAAGTACTCCTGTTCTTTTTGTGTATAAAAGACATTAATCAAAAGTTATTATACACATCCAAATAATCTTTCATTTATACAGTATAGAACAGTGGTTCTCAACTAGGGATACGTGTATCCCTGGGGGTACTCAGTCTTCCAGGGGGGTATTCAACTAATCTAGATCATTGTTTCTGAGCATGGGGGTTGTAGCCCCTGGGAGAGGGGTCATGGGACAGGTTTAGGAGGGTTGCAGTTGCAGGGTCAGCTTTAGAGGGTCGCAAGCAGGGCAATTGCCTGGAACAGCATATCACAGGGGGCCACGCGAAGCTAAATTACATGCTTCAGCCCCAGGCTCACAGTGAAAAACAGTTTCAAATATCACAGTCTAATGTAAGTACAATATTTATATTCCAATCAATTTATTTTATAATTATATGGTAAATATGAGAAAGTAAGCAATTTTTCAGTAATAGTATGCTGTAATTTTTATGTCTGTATGTATGTATTTTTATGTCTGATTTTGTAAGCAAGTCGTTTTTAAGTGAGGTGAAAGTTGGGGTACGCAAGACAAATCAGCCTCCTGAAAGGGGGACAGTAGAGTGGAAAGATTGAGAACCATTCGTATAGTATTGTAGTGATCATCATTCAGGAATGAATATTTACTAAGCATTTCTACACAGTAGTATCTGAGATACTGTAATTATTTCTAAGTATAGGGAGAAACAGTGGTGTATCAGACATTACAGTATGGTCACCGGTGTTAAATGGTGACCTTCTAATTGTGTCTACCTTATTGGATCTCACAACCTTAAATTTAGTAATGATAATAGTAGTCTTATCCTATGCATCTTTACCACAATGGTTTTCTTCAGGATAAAAAAGCCCTACAACAACTATGTTTAAGGGAGCAGGAGGTAAACAAGCACAATGCAATGTTATAGTAAACCGGTATTTCCCAACTGGTGTACAGTCAGGCTGGAACAGGTGTGCTGTGGATATTTTTGAAAAACTGCATGTGAGAACAAGGGGGGGGGTCACCTTCTGATTGGCTGTCTGATTCACTGCCCCACCTTCTCCAGCAACCAATCAGAGCTCAATCTGTCCCTCTTCCCCCCGTGAGAGCAACGGGCAGGCTTCTCATCTTTCCTCTTCCAGCCCCTGTTCAAGGGTGGGGGAAGAGCCTCTGGAGGTCAATGTGTGCTGCAGAAGAGAAAAGGTCAGGAACCACTACAGCAGACATTTAATCAATATTGTGGTTGCCATTTTAAAAAGTCAGCATTTACCAACCAGTTACCATAGAGTATTAACATCAGTGAAGGACTGACACAAGAACACTGCTTAACAATGTTTTTGCCCAAATGAAATGTCAACAAAATATGCTGTTTCACAAAGCTCAAATGTCTCAGGGGCATGTACAGTTTTTTACAAAACTTTCATCAGACTGTTTTTGGTTCTGAGGCACACAGAGAGATACTGGGTGGTAGGCTGGTATGTGGGAAACCCAGGTTTTGAGTCTCTGATCTGCCTAATTTGGGGTGAACTAGGATGAAAAACTGTGCTCTGGCTCGGGCAGAACAGGGACCTAAACCTAGGTCTTCCAAAAATCAGAGCAATGCCCTACCCACTAGGCTATAGTGTAACTAAGACAGAGATGCACGTGCAAGTTCTCTCACCCATTTCATGAAACTCTCTGAAACATTTCTGGTTTTATTCCAATACAGAACAAAAAGGAATTGTTGTTCTCTGGTTAGCTTTAGTTGGGATTAGTCCTGGTGATCAGAGTACAGAAATTCAAAGACAGCAAATAAATGTAGTTTGTTGCATGGCTGCAGCAAAAAAGAAAAGTTTATGCTATGATTATTTATTTGTGGTATATGTATTTATCTAGTTTTTTGGTGTGCTTGTTGGTTTTAATACCACTTCACTGTTCCTCCCACCATATTATACTCCAGAGAGACACTGGTACAAAACCTTTGCAGATATGCATGTTAAAACTTTTATTTTCAGGGTGTTCAGTTGGGTATAGCAAACGTTTCTTCTTGCAAAGAATAAAAATCTTTTCATCTAGCTCTTCCCTGGAGTTGAACCCACTAGAGGTAAAGCCCAGCAGATCCACACTCTAATAATACTCTTCACGAAGCTTTACAAAATCTGACAGTTCATACTTTCCTTGAAGACAGGTTCCACACAGGAGGGATATCAAAAAAATCAAAATTGTAAATTATTGCAAAATCTCTTTTGAACTGTAAGAAATATAAAATGAACACTGAGTGGAAAACAGCCTTTTCTAGCACCATCTATTTGCCTTTGTGTTTCAAAAGTTCTATATGATATGCAGGTATCCCAACAAAATGAAAATTCCAATATCAGTGCTAAGGCAAAAAAAGCAATAAAATAGATTTGTGAACGGATTGCCTTGACTGAATGGTGTTTGTATGAAGCTGAGTAGTTTTTTGACACTGGCACAGGTACTGTAAAAAAAAATTTCTAGCACTTACAACGGAGATAATAAAAAAGTCTTTGTACATAGCTTGTTTGCCATCACTAAGTTTATACTATGCTGTCTAGCAATACACCTGCTTTTCTTGGACAAAAGGCCTCCAGGAGACAAAATACAACATGGTAGGTAAGGAGCAAACCATTCATGATCTTCTATGCAGCAGTACGAATAGCATTTCACAAATCAGGAGGTAAAATTGATACAAATACATTGTTCCCCATTTATGTGAACAAACAATAGCTCATCCTTTATTTCTCTTGGGCTCCCAGAATAAAATATAATGATTGTAACATATAATAGCTTAATAGCCATCTATCACACCACAAAGTTGGGAAACTCAGGCAAAGGACTATGCTCAGGGTATTGTGGGACAGGTGTTTTACCTTTTTAACTATTATTTACTTCGCTTTGAGTCATTATGTTATTTTTCCAAATTAATTGCATGTTTCCTTCTCCTCTTAATACAAGTTTTCTTTTGTCATGCACAGGTTCGGTTCTTGCAAGTGGGGAAGTATTGCTTCTTAGAGATGCCCAGGTTGGTGTTTGCTTTTCCCAGATTTTTGGTTGGGGTCTTGAGGCAGGTTTTTTTTAAATGTTAAGAGAGCCCCTAGATATGGAACCTGTCCCCTGTTGTTGCTGACACCACCTAGCAGAAGGGTTACAGTAATAAAACTGTGATCAACAAGTTGTGTCTTCTACATTACTGGTGGAGCTATGGCATTCTGGGAGGGAGAGACATATAAGGGGGCATGAATTGCTTTTGTTTGGTGGTATACTAAACAGCTTCCCCTGCATCTTGTCCATTGGCTGCATCACCAGAAGCAAGTGGCTATCATAGGAATTCAATTTTGCTCAGACAATTTTGTACGGTGAAGATCCATCACTTACCCTCTAGTTGGAAAGAGCAAGAGATTAAGCTAGAAGAGCCCTATATAATTATCTTCAACTTTTGAATGTGAGGTGATAGAAAAGACAGGGTGAGATTTCAGTGACACACCTGTCATACATCCATTTGTCAGCTTCTCATGAGAAGACCTGCAACTTTCTTTCATGCTGCCTCTTAAATATGGAACAATCTCCACGTGTAAAGCCACTACATTCTCCTCGAAATCTCTCCATAAAACCCACTCTGCTGTGACACCTCTTGGAAATCAGACAGTTATAGACTGACTTTTGTGCTACTTAAAATAAAATACTTTTCTTTTAATAAAGGAAATGTACACAAGAAGTTTGTGGGAGACTCTTGCAGTATATAGAGTTAGAACTATAACACATATGCAATCCAGGGCCTGAACAAGACCATACTTAGTTTATTGTAGTCCTACTCAAACAATAAACTAAGTACGGTCTTGTTCACATGGAAAGTCTTGGAAGGAACTACTTGTTTCTTAAGTGTCTGTAGTGGTCTTTACTTTAAGTTGTTCAAAGTAAGAAATGTCCAAGTCAGCCTGTTACATAAAATTATTTAACAGTCATCAAAAGTTTAAGACCAAAATAAGAATTAGCCCAAACAAAAATGTCTACTAATACCCCTCATGGACTGTGTTAATATCATGTGTTGTAAACAAAAGGAGAATGGAATCAGAAATTAATGGACTAAATTTGATCAGAAATTAGGCCTAATTGTGGATAAAATTAGGGGATAGGCTATTCTGCTCACCACCACTTAAAAAAATGGGGAGAGACTTCATGAGGGAATCATAACACCCAGCTGTAGAAGGGTGCACTAAAAGGAGAAAACTTGATCATCATCACTGTCACACACATCACCAAGGATTCTGGGATTCACTATAACATTATGCCTTCACAATCATGATCCTGAAAGGCATCCTGATCACACCAGGCCACAGAGAGGGACCCAGAGGACATCACCACCTTCACTGGCTTCAGCTAAATCCTGAACAAAACTTGGAATATTATACTTGGTTCCTGCTGTCACCCCCTACCTCAAGTGTCATTTTCCTTCCCCACCTTATTTCTTCTCTTTCCTCTTTCTTCTCCCCCCCCCCCTCCATTTTTATTTAATAAGTGTGGCTTATGTGGCAAACATGTGACCAGTGAAGCAGCTAAAACAATGCCCTAACAGCCCTATGCTGGTACAAGTTTGTCAGTCTCCGAGGGGCTGATAAGCCCATATGCTGTGACTGTGTTTCTCTAGCAGGTGTAGTTAGACATAGGAGTCAGCGCCAGACACAGAAATTGTGCTTTTTATCTTTGCTGTTCTTTTATTTCCCCTTTTGTGTGCACTGGTCTTGTGTTTCCTTTAAGGAAACAGAATCAGACTTTAACACCAACAACAATAGCAGCTCCAGATCATCTCAACTAACTTCTCTTTTCCTCAAAAGGGATAGCTAATACTATCTGAAAGATTGCCAGAATCCATTTTCCCCCGTATTAAAACACTTTACAGCTAAAGGGAAAGGGAATAAAATATATTGTTAAAATGAAAGACTTACTTGATACTTTACATTTAAAATGCTCTGTTTTTCCTTCCTTTTCTCTATCGTTAATGAAAGATATATTTTGCCATAGAATTCAAGTAGAGTGAAGTGCATGTCAAGCAATAGGGTCACATTGCCAGCTTTGATTCTGTAAATGCATTAATTTCATTGAATTTAACACAACAGACCCCATCTATTCAGAAAATATTTTGAAACTACTAGCACTATACAGATAGAAAAGCAATCTCGTTGAACAAGGATTCTACTGTTACTCTACATAATAATCACAAATATATTTAATAACTATTAGTTCTAGTCATATTATTATTATGCAAATTACTTTAATTATACTTTAAATTTTAAAGTGTGAGTTTTATCATCTATAGCCAATACTTTGCACCCATAATCTAAAATATTTATCTTCACATTGTGGAAGTCCAAGGGCTTGTCTACATGGTGCAGCTAAGTGTGCCAGAGGGGTGTGATTTGTAAAATGTACTAACTTGCTTCATTCTAACTTCTGAAATAGGACTACGTTAACACAAACTAGGTACCTTTCAGAGTACACCAGCAGGGTCAACATGGGGCAGTCGGAGCGCTCTACAAATCACACCCCTTTAGTGTAGTTTGTTGGTGCTGTCTAGACTAGCCCTAAGAGATTTGCCTCTGAATGTTTAGGCCTTGAGGTTTGTAAAGTAATAGGTAGCTGGATTTCCTGACTTATAAATGCTCCTTATCTATTTGGAGATGAGCACGTGAAAGAGAATCTTATTAATCATGTCGCTATCTCATTTTTCAAAGAATAATTTGCTTAAAGTCCTGACAGCACTACACATTTTACTTCAAAAAATGTGAAATACAGTAGGTAGGATAAAAATTTGCAAGAGTTCATTTAGATTTTTATGACTTTTTTGGCTGTGGCAGAAAATTGTTCAGTAATTCAATTCAAGTAGAACAGAAATTGATTTGCATTTTAAAAATAAATAGCCCAACATTATGCTAATATACGTAAATTGACTTTCATGGAGTATTCAGAAAATGTATTTGATCCAACTTATTGCAAGTGTCTTTTTCACAACAGATTTACCATCCCTGCTGGGCAACACACAAAAAAAAGCCTCTTGTGATGAAGTGGAAATTTTCTGTAATACACCTCTACCTCGATATAACACTGTCCTTGGGAGCCAAAAAATCTTACCGCGTTATAGGTGAAACAGCGTTATATTGAACTTGCTTTGATCCACTCGAGTGCGCAGCCCCCCCCCTCCCCCCGGAGCACTGCTTTACCGCGTTATATCCAAATTCGTGTTATATCGGGTAGCGTTATATCGAGATAGCAGTGTATTTTTCTGAATCTTATGTGCATCTCAGTTTCCTTCTAAACTTTGCACTGCTCCCCAGTGGGGGCAAAAGAGATAACAATGCTCCTTGAATGACACAGGAAACACAGGTGTATATGTCACTTTGTTGTCTGGGTGCAATGAGCAGAGAGTCATTAAGGAACTGGTTGAAACTGACTCAGATAAATAGAGAGGCAACAGTCCAAATGATAATTCAAATCAACACCTCTCAGAAGTGAAGCTGAGCTGAGACTCAGGCTCTGGCGGGGGTATTGTGAACTCAGCATGGTCTTGCATGGAGAACAAAGGCCTGTGAGGTGACCTATAAAAAAATAAATGTGGACTCTGGAAGAAGCTGATACTCTCTACTGGGACTGACTAAGGAAGAGTTACGGAGAGACAGACTGAAAATGCAGTTCAGTACTGCTTGGCTGGCGAATTGCTCCTGCTTCACCTGAATGGACTATGCTTTAACCTATGCTCACTTCCAATGCTATGTTCCAGTTGAATAATAAATCCTACTCAGTTTTGAGAGCACAACTTGGGTGTCACTACAAATACTTACATTGACTCCTGGTAGAGACTTATTTACTCTTCAGGGACCAATGTCAGTTGGACTCACTGGGCAGAGCTCATGGTGTGAAACAGGATGCTGGAGCCCA